>NC_048319.1:6059336-6222400 GCF_013100865.1 Trachemys scripta elegans | reverse complement strand
TACCCTGAACCCCTCATCCCCGGCCCCACCCCAGAGCCCGCACCCCCAGCCAGAGTCCTCACCCCCCCAAGTCCCAACCTTCTGCCCCAGCCCTGAGCCCCCTCCCACACTCCGAACCCCTCGGCCCCACCCCCGCCACACATCACCTCCATATTGGTGCACATAACAAAATTCATTCCACACATGGATGGGAAAAATTAGAGGGAACACTGCCTCCCTCCCCTTGAAATAAAGGGGCTTTAGAAAAATCTCATTAGGTCCTTCTCTACAGATATCTACCTAAATATCTTTAAAATTCTGCCCGGGGGATGATAGGGGGTATTAAGAAATAAATCAATGACTGAAAAGCCCAAATATTCCAATGCTCGGGGCCACAGCAGCTACAAAGGAGCCACTTAGCACCAGCTGTGATTGTGTCTGTTGTTGTGTAAGTGAACTGAGGCACTGGATTGAGACCTGCCAAACTCATGTCATGCCAACCACAGAACATCCCTCAGCCGCCAGTCTCGACCAACCTGCGCTGCCCTTAAATATACAGCCTCCCAGGCAGCAACAAGGCCAACGTCCCTACACGCTGCCCCACCTACATGCTTGCAGGGGGGCTGGAACAATTTGTATAGTGGGGGTCTGAGAGCCATTGAACCAAAAAGTAAAGCCTGTATATGATGGTCTTTGCCCGCCTGCGGGGCCCAGCGAGAGCTGCACAGAGAGGACCTGGTGAATTGCTCCGGCTTTATGGCACCCATGCACCAAAACCACTCCCCAACCCCCTGCACGGGTGGCATAAATATTTGCCAAGCGGCTCCTTGCCTGCGAATACACAGGTCGGTGTTCCTGTTATTGCTAATTGCAGCATTCTCGCTTCACACCGATGTGCTTGATAAGAGGTGAAGATTACAGAAATCTCACACCGCCATTGGCTTGAGTTGAAAGCTGTGTGAGGGAAATTGGACGGAGCTGCAAATAGAAATTAATTATAAGCCGGTGGCGAGTGGGGGAGGAGGCAGCTGGGTGACTTTTTTATGACGGCAGCGCCAGATTTCCTGCCGGTGTAACCAACTCTGCAGAGTTCAGCTGAGCTAGGCTAGGGCAGGGCGGGGGCGAGGGCTCCTCTGGGTAGAGGCGCAACACAAATCATGCGCATCACTTCCAGGTGTCCAGGGCAGTCACCGTGGCCACCAAATCAACTTCTGGGGGGCACCAAATTTGGGGGGGGGGAGTCGCTCACCCTTTGGAGAGGTTCCAGGAGCAGTAGAAGTGCCCTAAAAGGAGGAGGGGGCCACACGTGCCCAAACTGTGGCCCTTCCCCCCGCACCCTCAGGCTGCCCATTACCCCTAAGGCCCTGCTCCCCCCCCCGCCTCCCTCCCACACACAGACCCTGCCCCTGCTCGTTCCTCTCCGCCCCTACTCACTCATTCTTACAGCCAGTAAAAGGCGGGGTGGGGGGGCATGGCCCCCTGACCCTCCCGTTCCAGCCCCCTGGCGACAGAACCCCTAGGACCAGCCCTGTGCACAGGTCACGGATTTCCTTCAGCTGTAAGGACCGTCTTTGTTCTGTGTGTGTACAGCCCCTAGCACAGTGGGGCCGGGGTCCACGCCTGGGGCTCTTTGGTGCTACCGTGATACAAATAAATAATAATGCTAATCAGATCATAGCTTCTCTGCCCAGAGGTGGATGGCACCGGCGGAGAGCAAAGCTTGTCTGAATTGGGCGGGTGACGTGACACGACCATCCCTAGGAAAACGCCAGCGTCTCCGGTGCCGCGGACGTGTTATTTCTAGGTGTATTATGATAGCGCTTAGAGACCCCAGCTGGGATACGGGCCCCATTGTGCAGAGCTGCCCCACAGTTTACAGTCTAAATAGACAGAAGGTGGAGGATTTTCCTCATTTGCAGATGGGCAACCGAAGCCCAGAGAAACTAAGTGACTTGCCCAAGGTCAAAAATGGAGCTTGGGAAGGAGCTGGGAAAAGTCCCAGGCCACAGCTCTAACGAAAGGCCAGCCCACGCTTCCGCTTTGTGGCTAATGTCTGCTCCTTCCAGGAATCTTCCCCGGGCGGGATCGGTGGGGAACTGGAGCTGCTCAATCCTCCCTCGTCCTTCCTTGAAAGTTCCCGTCCGGCGTTAATTCAGCAAAAGACTGACATGGATTTTAGAACAAATTCTTCTCAGCGCTCGATCCAAAGACAGATTTCAGAGGAGATCCGCTGTGGCCACAAACTGCTCTTATTGACTAACTTCTCTGCGACGATACTAAAGCCGTTGCCAGTGGCTTCTGGTGTTTAACAAATGCTGCTGTCTGGTTCTTTCATTCCCCCCCCACACACACACACACTGGAGCCTGTTTGCTGCTTTGGGTGCTGTGCAGACATTTTAAAGGCAGCGTTTGAAGCACAGGCAGATGGCTAGCTTACAGAGCCCCCTTCCCATTCTCCACCTACCAGACGGGCAGGGAGGGAGCTCGGGGCTTCCCCACGCGTGGCCTCTGGCTTCTGCCCAGCCGGGTGGGGGGGGTCTCTCAGGGCTTCAGCCCTGCGGGCCGCACCTGCCAGGGTTTAGGGCTTCAGCAGGAGCAAAGCTGAAGCCCTGAGCCCCATCAGGCGCCTGTCATGGTGCTGAAGCTCCAACACCCACCTCCTTGCGGGGCTGAAGCCCCGAGCCCCAGAACACGGGCCCTGGCTCTCAAACTTCTGAAGATGATAAATAAATTAATGGAGATATCCTATCTCCTAGAACTGGAAGGGATGCTGGTCATTGAGTCCAGCCCCCTGCCTTCACTAGCAGGACCCAATACTGATTTTGCCCCAGATCCCTAAGTGGCCCCCTCAAGGATTGAGCTCACAACCCTGGGTTTAGCAGGCCAATGCTCAAACCACTGAGCTATCCCGCAGGGTTGGAAGGGACCTAAGGAGGTCATCTAGTCCCACCCCCTGCTCAAAGCAGGACCAATCCCCAACTAAATCATCCCTCAAAGGAGGACCAATCCCCAACTAAATCATCATATGCGGCTTGGAGGGTCAGTACGTTTGGCCACCCTGCCCTATACCTATCGATTTATTTATCTCCAGACAGACCCGTCTATCTGTCTATCTCTCCTAGACATTTAGGGTGGAATTCATAGGGCAGCCTAAGTCCTATGCACCACTTAAGTCCCTCTTAAGCCCTGATTTCAGCGAGGCTGTGTTTTGGCTCCCTGCACATGTGTTATTTCACGCTAACTGCAGACTCTGGGAATGGTCTCCAAGCCTGAGGCCAAACATCTACACTACAGTTTTTAGCCCCGGAGCTGGAACCTGAGTCAGTCAACCTGGGCTCCGAGACTCGCCCAGGCAGGGGGTTTTGTTGCTGAGTGGACATCCCCTTAGCCACACTGGCTTTCGGCGCAGGCAGGATTCGGCCCCGGACACCTTTGAATGCCTTTGCCGGATTCACTTCTGGAAAGCGGCAAAGAAAACAAGAGACGATTCAAATAAGCCCAGCGTGAGCCCATGTGCGCTGGGGCTGCCGTGACAGTGGCATGCTGCGGAGAGAGACACCCCCGGAGCAGATCTGTCCTCTCAGCCGCAGCGTGAGCCTTTATCCTCCCCTCCAAGTGACAACTCGCGAAAGAACAGCTCCAGGGAGTCCCCACTGCTCCCCGCCTGTCAGACACGGCGTCCTCTGAGTCACCCGGAGAAAGGAGCGACCCGGAGGAGGAGATCCTGTCATATCAGACCTGGGGGTGGGGGGGAAGAGAGAGGGGGTGTTGAGCGGATCAATGCCGGGACCCAGGCTGGACGCTGATCCGGACTGCAGCCCAAACGCCCCCCATCGAACCAGGCAGCCAGACTAGCTGGGTGCGCCAATGCCCCCGCCCCCCCAGTAGCCTCGCCACGGCAAAGGCACCGCCGGCCTCCTGGTGACACAGGGGAGAGGGCAGCCCCCTGGCACTGTGCCCGCTTGCCAACCGGCATCTGCCTTATCCCCAAAGAAAATACCCGGTTCCAATCCCGCTGTTGGAAGGGGACAGTTTACAGCTCGTTTCCTGCAGACACGCTGATGGTCAGAAAGCCCCCAGAGGTGGCCAGTTCCCCAGGAAAGGGGGGGGGGGAGAGGAATTCACCTCTCTCCCCCCTAGCCCCCCGGCTCTGACAGGCACGCCGAGCTACCGTTCCACTTGATTAGCGCTTGCCAAGGGCTGCCAGCAGCTGGCATTTGCAGCAGATAGTTTAGAGATGAAAGAAAATTGGAGTAGGAGTGAGGGAAAGTGGAGGATCTAATCAAGGCACCCGTGAGAAACGCCAGGCCCTGACAGGCTAATAGGTTCCCATAGCAACATGGGGCCTTTGCTTCGGGGGGGGGAGTGACTGGCTGGCTAGCAGAGGAAGGATGAGCAGGCCCGGCAGGATCGCTTGGACCAGAGCGGAGGAGGGGCTGGGTTGCAGGCAAACTTGGAGCTGGGGCGGGAGGGGAAGGGGCAGTGCTAGGAGATACCCAGGGGCTGAGTAAGGGCCTCGTGCTGACCCCTCGGCACCGGCGTGAATTGCGCCCGCTGAGAGCAAGGCCCCTGGGGTTTGGTCTGGGATCTCAGCTGCCTGGCATCCTGGCACCCAGGCGGGCCTTTGCCCCCGTGGCAGAGGAGCCAGAACCCAGGCCGCTGCTCCCAAGACTCAACGGGGCGGCGGTTTGGTTTCTGTGGGATAGCCTGAACTACCCTCCATCAGCACCTGCTGCTCTTTGGACGCCAGGCGGGAAAGAGACGTGTGTGTGTGTGTCACACTCAGTGGGAGCATCTCTCGTCTGGCGCATTGCTCAGAAGAGATGCTGCACAGGCCGATGGGAAGGAGACCTGCCGGTCTTCCCTAGGCCCTCCCCGTAGCTTGTGGTCCTTTTAACCAGGTCCTGTGATATCCATATCCTGCAGGTAGGGAGCTAGGCTAACAGGACAGTCTAGAATGGGTCTCAGACTGTCATTCTGGGGACCAGTCGATGGGAACCTAGGACAACCACCGGATCAGCCCATCTAGTCCAGTATCCTGCAGGAGGCACGAAGGCACCTTTGTCCCACCCTCTCCTGGGCTCTGCCCCTCTGGCCCAGAACTATGGGGCAAATACAGCAACCGAAAGGTTCACATCTGCCGCAAGCCCTGAAGCAACCAGCTCCTGGGTGGGCGAGCGTGGCTGGTAGCACAGCTCCATCACAACGCGGGAGCCTTCACACCTCCTGCCGCCTGCCTGTGATCACGCCACGCCGGCGGCTGTTTAGAAAACCCAAGGCTTTTGCAAAACCTACTCTGGGCTCTTGTATGCAAATCCCCTTCTGCTTCGCTAATATCACCCCCTGGCCAGCCCACATCGGGTAGGGCCAGGGCGAGTGGGGTTTTTTGATTCAATTAACCCCCTCCCAGAGGGGTTGTTAATTCATTAATAATGGGCTGCTTGCAGGGGGGCTGGAACAATTTGTATAGTGCGGGGGCTGAGAGCCATTGAACCAAACTGTAAAGCCTGTATATGCTGGAAACCATTTCAAGCCAGGGGGTCGACAGCACCCCCCGCACCCCTCATTCCAGCAGCTATGGCTGCTTGTCTTCTCGCTGGGAACATGGAAATGGACAGAGGGGTGACCCCTGAGTCCCTCCTCCACAGGCCGAATCCCACCCCAGAACCAGCAGTTCAGTGGATTCCCGCTAGTTAAACGCAGCAATGTCAGGATGCAAAGGCCCCACAGGCAGCAACCTGCAGTGAGAGGAAATGCTCTCGCCTGATGTGACTACAAGGAATTGTGGGATTCAATTAACTTCTGTTTTCCTCCCAGTAACACAGTGGGGGTCTCTTCTTGTTCACTGTTATAACAGACACTCTGCCCTGGAAGACAAATGATTGCAATAAAAAGGGAGAAGTGTTGGGTACTGGACAGCCTGTGTGCAGACACGTTCACAAATCCCAGCACATGCCGAATTGCACACGCAAACACCTGCTCACGTACGCACACTGGCACACGCACAATCATATGTGCAGATACGTGTGCACACAACTGCATATGGATCCACCCAGAAACAGGCCTGCATGCATTTATCTACATGCACACACAAGTACATGCATACACACAAGCATGTGCCCACACACACTTGTGTGCATGCATGCACATAATCATACATGCACAGAAACTGCCATACAAACTAATGCACACTCTTTCTCTCTCTCTCTCTCACACACACACACACACACACACACACACACACAGTGTAACAGGCTGCCAGTTTTGCTCTAGAATTCCCCACCCTGTTAGCACGTCCTGAGCCTGCTTGGAAAGGGTTCAGTGGGGTCTGCTGACACACTGAGGCAGGTGACTTGTTACTCCATCAGGAGCTAAAGGGCAGTTTAGGGAGGGAGGATCTAGGTGTGGGCTGAGCAATCATGAAGGAGGAACCTGGTGAGCACTCCAGCCTGGAAAAAATATCTTAATGTTGTTTTGTTTGTAAATAAAGCCAGTCCCATAGATGGGAGTGAATTTGGACTCTATGTATGGTGCTACACACACAACTCCACATGCACACACACCTTTGCACACAAAATACCCACCCCCTCACATGCATGCACACCTTCAGACACAAGCTACAACCTGACACATACCACCATATGTTGCACAAAAACATACATCCCCTTACATGCAGATGCAAACACACCCACAAATGCAGCCGCCACCTTTCTGAAAATCTGTAGGGCAAAGAACTGTTACTGAAGGTTTTACAGTGACTGGGAAGCTGCCCAGACCCTCATTACTGCAAGGATTTTAGATGACGTCTGAGCATTTCATGTGATTGTCTTCTTCCTGTCCTGGTGAATCATGTATTGCTCCCTCAAGGAATGCAGGGCTGGTGTTAATAAATTAAGAGACAGGTGATAAACACATCAAATACAGGCACCCTCACACCCCCACACAAACACAGCGCAAAACCAAAGGGAGGCAAACTACCCACCTGCCCCCAACACAAAAACAGATGAAGTGAAATGCAGCATGCAAAAGACACATTGCCAGCATCTTCACACAACATGCATCTGCACACGCACACACACACACACACACACACACACAGAGTGAACAGAAGAAAACCCATACACTTCCCCAATATCCTTACACACAACATACTCCATGCTCACTGCTCGTGCTGGACAGGAAACAGTTTTCCCATCTTAGTAGAATATTAGTGATTCTGAAAACTTTTCCCATGCCGAATCGGGGCAAAAAGTCAAAATCCCCAACATTTTTGCAAACCAATACATCGAAAAAATTTCAGCTTGGGTCATTTGAAACATTCCATTTCGAGCATTTTCAAAATGTTTTGTTTCAATGTCAATCATTTTTTTAATTTAAACAATTTTTTTTTAAAACTACAATTAGCTCTAATTCAAACTGGGAAACCGGACTGTTCTTTGTTTCAAAAATGTCGAAATGGGCCATTTTTACAATTTTGAAACTTTTTCCCCCCCAAAAAAATATTTCTGAGTTGAGAAAGTCATTGAAACCAACCCTTTCCCACCAACAGTTTTGATTTAAAAGAACCGCTGGGAAAACTATTCACCCAAATCTTCCTGACCACTTCTACTCACTGCACATAACACAAAGACCCAGATAGAGAGGGAGCTGGGTGTGCAATTCTGGGCTCGAGGACACATACCCAGGCTAGCTCTGATGAAGCTAGCGTGCTAAAAATAGACCTGTACCCACAGCGTGGTGAGCAGTGGGAAGGGCTAACTACCCATTTGAAATGCTAGGCATGTACTCAGCGCGGCTAGCACACGTGAACACACACACACACACACAGAGAAACTACAGATGTACACCTTTCCCAGGGTACGAGAGAAATACAGCCTGTCTATTCCTGCAGTCCCAGGTTTTCCAGGCCAGTTTATTTCACAGTCCCTGCCTAAAGGGACCCTCTCCCCTGGGGTGAAAGATGAAGCTGATCTCCATGGAAACAGACATCAGTTTATTTAAAAAAAAAAATCCCCAAACTTGGCTTTTCACATAGCTTGTGCCCCTTGACTCCTATGTTCTACAGTTTCTACACTCACTGCTGCCTCGTCAATTTCGGCGCAGCGTGTCCCAGCCGCCTCCCTTCTCCTACCTGGCCAGCCTTTTACAATGTACTGACAAAAGCCAGGACGGGGAGCGAGAGCCTGAATCCAGAAACGGGGCTGTGGGGGTAGCAAAGTGACAGGAACACACTGATGCAGCAGGAAGGATGGAGCTGAGAATTTGGAGGACTGAGCCAAAGGATGATGGAGGAGTAACAAGTCTAGCTGACTGGGGCAGCATGAGATCCGCTACAGGAGGCCTTCCAAGATGGCAAAGGGGGCAATTGCCCAGGGCCCCGGGCAATTTAAAATCGCCCAGGCAGGCCACAGGGCTCCTAAGTGTGCGCGGGGTGGTACCGATGGTGGCGAAGGCAGCCAGGAGGATATGTGGAAGCCCTGGCCGTACCAGAAGAGCATGCCCAGCAGCACCACCCAAATGTCCGCATGGGCGCAGTGTGTGCATCAGCTGCCGCACGTGGCCCAGCTCCGTGCCCATGTGGCGACTCCACGTCAGGCCAGCAGCAGCGTGGGGCCTGGCTCCAGCCCGTCCTGCATCAATCAAACCTCAGCCATCCCTTTCTAGGGGGCCCATTGACTGTTCTGCCCTCGGGCCCGGAATTGCCGTCGATGGGCCTGTGCTTGGACAGGAGACAACCCAGGGACACCTGTAGCAGTGATTCAGTAGGTGTCATTAGCATAAGGATTGGGGGACTAGAACCTAGGTCTGTAGAGCCAGGAACAGCTGATGTTCCCACAGTGCTACCAGGAGGCCACCCAAAGCCTTCTCCAAGGAGCACTGTAGAGATTCGATGCTGTGGGACGTACCACCCAAAGGGTCCAGAGCGACAGCACCTGGTGGCCATCTGATTGGCCCATGCTCACTATTTAACCCTAGGGGGGTGCCCCAGGAAGTTGTCTGGGTAATCACAGACTGCTGTGACTCCAGACCCCACCTCACTGTCTGATCTCCAGGCTCCAACCGCAGCCTGACCCTTGCCTGTCAATCCCAGGTCTAAGGATTACTCTGATCCGTGCTCTCTGACTACCGCCCCGTGGCCGTCTTTGACTTATGGACACCAGCCCAGCTGTGACTGTTAGACTAGATTGCCTATGCCCCAGTCCCTTACAGCTAAAGCCAAGGAGACAGCGTTGTGAATGTTGTGTGCAGGATTGCCCCCTTTCTGATGAGATGCAAACCTGAGGTCCTGACCAGTTAAAGATCTGGGGATGTTTTCGCTTAGAGGAGGTGTGAACCCCAGCATGCTGGCTACGCTCCCGTGTTTGTCTTCGGTAGCGCTGAGGAAATAATTTGTAACCCGTTTCACCGTTTCTCCTGCCCTGCTCTGAAGCAGGCTGCAACCAGTTAGTGAAATTCCTGAATAGATTTTTTTTGTTTGAAAGTGTTTGTGAGAAAATCATTCTTGTTCTGCAGTTGACCTCCTACCGTCAAATATGTCATTTGCAGTGTCAGAGGGAGACAAGGTGGGGGAGATAATATTTTTTATTGGACCAAATTCTGTTGGTGAAAGCACCAGATCTTCAAGACCTGAAGAAGAGCACTGAGGAGCTCAAAAGCTTATCTTTCTCATCAACAGAAGTTGGTCCAATAAAATATTACCTCACCTACCTTGTCTCTCTCCCATCACAAATGTACTCTCATGTCCTGGGACCTGCATAGTGACACCACAGCAAACATCTCACAGGGTAACTAATTTAGTCAATCAAGGCCCTCATCAAACATGCAGATTAATAACTTTACCCTTATGAGTAACTCGGTTAAAATTAAGAAGGCAACCAGTGTCCGCAAAGTTACTGAATCCCATCGCTCTCTCCCCCCATATACATCTATCTATCATCTCCCTACACACCCACCTAGCTATCTAGCTTTTCAGACCCTCACCTTGGCTCTAAGCACTGTCCAAGCACCGACGTGGGTGCCTGACTGGATCCCAACATTTCCAGCTTGCTCTCTGCGGTTTGTCATTCCAAGTGTTGCGAGGCAGTTAGCAAGCCAGACAAACGGCATCTCTCAAAATGAATGCGACGTACGTTTTGGAATTGGCTACCCACCAATCTCCAAGCGACAGATGTGCCTCTGACCAGAATTTGCTCTGGTCAAGGTAGAGCACTCAAGTGTTTGTGGGAAGCCAACAGGATAGAGTTATGAGGGTTAAGATTTCTATGAAGAGAAGAAGAAGCCACCCGAAGCCATGAGCAGGCTCAACAAGAAGCATCACTGGTCCTACGCTGCATATTTTTAAGTACGACTCACTAGCACCTTCATTAGTCACTATTTATATATACACACACCTCTCTTTCAGATCACCCTCATAACAGCCAGCACAATTGAATCCAGATTTGCTTCTGAAGATGAACAGATTATTTCAAGCGGTGTTGCCCTCTTCCCTCGGCTCTGGGGGTTTGTGCCCAGTCTCCCTATATTCCCCTGCCAGTTTCAGATAGAGAAGGGATTCTTCTGGTCTCCCTGCACTAGCAGCTCTGGGCTGTCAAACAGCTGCTGGATTCCAACCCAGTGCTTTGTGAAGCAACCGTGCTTTGCATATAGATAGCATTGTACTGGTTTTAATTCTCACAGGCACCACAGTGGGATAGGAAAGTCAACCGCATCATCGCCAGAGCCCGAGAGGTTAATGTCGAAACCAGGCACCTCAGATCACTGGCTGAGTGTTTGAATTTCCAACCTGAGATGCTATTAGCCTGGTTTTCAGAGACACCAAGTACCCCCTCCAACTGACCTTAATGGGCTCTGCAGGTGCTTAGGACTGCTAAAAATCAGTGGGGACCCCAAAAAAATACGACACAACCAAAATGAGCAGCCAATTTTGAAAAAAATCAGGGCTCAAGTGTCTTCCCGAAAGCCACAGAGGGAATCACTATCAGAATCAGGGTGAGAACCCAGGAGGTGCTGCTCCTGTCCTGCGCTCACACCACTATAGCAGGGGTTCTCAACCTTTCTAGATGACTGTACCCCTTTCAGGAGTCTGATTTGTCTTGCATACCCCCAAGATTCACCTCACTTAAGACCTACTTGCTTACAAAATCAGACAGCAAAATGTCACAGCTCACTAGTACTGAACCATGGCTGACTTTCTCCTTTTTAACCATATAATTATCAAATAAATCAAGTGGAATATAAATATTGTACTTACATTTCAGCATACAGCACCTAGAGCAGTATAAACAAGTCAAGGTCTGTATGCAATTGTAGTTCGTACTGACTTCCCTGGTGCTTTTTATGTAGCCTATTGTAAAACTAGGCAAATCTCTAAACGAGCTCATGTATGCCCTAGAAGACTTCTGCGTACCCCGAGGGGTACACAAACCCCTGTTAAGCACCACTGCATTAGAGCATTTCCAAGCACTTCTTTATCTAGCCCTGCCTCCCCTTCCCTCACCTGGGGGCTGGGAGTCTTAATTGCTGCCTGATTGTAAAGTAATCTGAGCTCCTTGGAGGGAGGGTGCTACAGGATGGGATTCTTTGGCAGCTCTCAGGTCTCCGGTGCTGTAGGCATCCATGCCTCCAAAGATCTGTTCTTTCATTACCAATCTCTGGACTATTTCAATGCAACTTTGCAGCATAGAGACAGATGCCCTCAGAGGGGTGGGCTAGCCCGCGAGGAGGCATTTCCACCTGAGATGGAAGGTGGAGCATTTGGGCTGGAGATCAGGGAGCTGCTTGATCCCCTGCGGCAGGAACTGTAGAGGAGAAGGCTCTTGCGCCAGTCGCAGCAGGGTTGTGTAGGAGGGGAGCAGCGAGGCACAAAATCCAGCTGGAATAAGTGCCTGGTGGGTTTTGGAGGCGGGGCGGTGAGTTTGGGGGTGCTCGCTGGAGCTGAGAGAGGAGGGAGTTGGTTTCTGGGGCCGGTGACAGGGTGGGGTTGGGAAGGTGCAGAGAAGGGCAGAGGCAGGTCCATTAGTTTTTATCTTCCTGTTAGCATCACGTTCCTCCCAACAGTCCCTCCTCCCCCCCGCATCTGTCCCTAAAAAACCCGCCACCAACGAGCCAACAGAACCAGTGCACCAGGTTTCCAGTCTCCGTGCCCCAGGGTGGGTTGCTAGGCAACAGGATGAAGCTTCACTTGACCCAAGTAATAAGCATCCTTTTATTTGGGTGTGGGGGGGGATTAAGCTTGGCTGACAATTGATGGTGGAGGACGGGTGCTGCTAAGGCATCATTCCCAGACTCCACTTCACAGAGCACCCGCTGCTGGTCCGGGGAGCTCTCTCTCCTCCTTTGCTTCTGGCCTGGGGCCTGTGAAAACAGCTGGCAATTCAGGCAGGGCCTAGCTTGGCTACCCGGACTAGGAGCCACTTAGCTGCCTTCAGGAGCCGGAGCTGCCACCTTCAGCATTGCCAGCTCTCACTGTTTGAGTGCAAGTCTTTTGGTGCTTTTTGTAAAGCCCCAGCTCTTGGTGTCATGTTATTTCACAAAACATCTCAGCTTTCATTCTACATAGGTCAGCTAGGTTTCTTGCTGTCTGGTTGAGGAGACAAGCCTGAAAATGTGCCCCACGTGCCTCCTAAAGGCAGAGAAACCACAAGACAAAAGAACCTCACGCTGATCATTTACAACAACAATAAAATTTATTGATTTTCAAGCCAATCTTGTGATTTTTGCAGGGCCCGACTCGTGGTCATTGAATGTTTGGGGTTGGCGACGCGCCGGTCACTGGTGAGAGCAGGGCCACCCAGAGGGGGGGGCAAGTGGGGCAATTTGCCCCAGGGCCCTGGCCCCACAGGGGCCCCAACGAGAATATAGTATTCTATAGTATTGCAACTTTTTTTTATGGAAGGGGCCCCCAAAATTGCTTTGCCCCAGGCCCCCTCAATCCTCTGGGCAGCCCTGGGTGGGAGAAGAAAGTCCTGGGAAGAAGGGAATAAAAAAGCTGTCCAGGGATCAAAGGAGGAGCGAACCAATCACCTCAGAGGAGTGGGTGGGGCAGAGGAGCAGGGAGGTGCCTGCAGTGGAAGGCAGAAGGGAGAAGACAGGAACCCCAGGGCCTGGGGATGCACCAAGGAGCAGGGGACTCAGTGGCTCACAAGGGACAGATTGTTTCCATGAGCTGTTGGCTAAGAGACATGGGTGCTGGAACTCGGAGTGCGGGGGCTGCTGCTGCCCCCCCTGGCTTGAAGAGGTTTCCAGTTCGGTTCAATGGCTTTCAGCCCCCCGCCCCCCATTATAAACATTGTTCCAGCACCTGTGCTGAGACCTTCCAGCAGGTGGCTCTGTGGATCCTGGCCACGGTGTGGCCAGAGCAGGCAAGGGCCAGAGCCTAGGGGCAGGTGGGGGCCTAGAGACTGAGCAGGCCAGGACGGTGGGCAGGTGGGGGCCCAGAGCCCCAGGGGGCCAAGCTGGCAGACAGCCAGGCTATCAGGCAGTGCAGCAGTGGGTGACCTTGGGTAAGTCACTTCCCTGCTCTGTGCCTCAGTTTCCCCACCTGTAAAACAAAGATCGTTGTATTTCACACATACTTATTTCCTGTTTCTATTACCATAGCACTCTGGGGCCCTAGTCACAGACCAGACCTCCATTGTGCCAGGGGCTGTACAAATGCAATCGGGCCCTGCCCTAAGGGGCTTACACTCTAAGTATTTAAAGACAAGAGACAACAGGTGGATGCAGCCAGACGGGGCAGTACACGGAAACAGTGAGATTGATAGGCAGTGGTCTCTGCACACGAGCAGCCAAACCATTGCTGTGCATTGTGCCTTTCCCCTTGAAGGAGTTATATGACGCTGCAATCCAGCCAGGCAGCCAGCTCTGGGGTGAAGAAAGCAGCTAGTGCTTAGCACAACGGAGAAGGGAAACTCCCGGCCAAGGATGCAAGCCAAATCCTTCCTCCTAAGAACAGTGCCGTGAGCTTGTGACAATCCGCCCAGAGCGGAAAGGGCCTTGGTTTGCTGGATGTCACCAGAAAAACCCACACAGAGTAAAGCTGCGTGAGGCTGGAGGGATTTCTCTCGGGAGACTGGATTTGATTTGAATGATGACGTTAGCACCCAGTGGTCCCTTTGTGTTGCACAGACAGGTACTAAGGAGCTGTCCCTGCCTCCAAAGAGTTTACAAACTAAACAGACAAAGGGCAGTGTCAGGGGGCAGATAGCCACCCTGGGGGAGGTGGATCCCAGGTGGAGAGAATGAGCGAGGTCATGTGACAGGTAGGACCTGTGGCTACACCTGGCCTCTGGGGCGTAGATAAGAGAGGACTGTGGAGAGCCAAGGGGACAGGGGATCTCTAGGAGTTGCTACCTGGTAGAGAGCAGGGAGTGACCCAAAGTAGCCCAGGTGGGGTGAGACTGAGCAGGGCTGAAAGCTGCGCCCAAGGTGGGCTGAAGAATGCTTGAAACTCGAAGACAGACGGAGCCTCAGGAAACAGGGGCTGGGCCCAGCCTGGGACGGGGAGGGAACAGCCATCGGGGTTTGTTTTGGATTTGGAGACCCTGGCAGGAGTGGACTCTTTTTTGGGGAGCGGGGGTGGGGAGGGTGGTAGATCTACCTTGCAATCGGGAGATGTGAGGTTGAGGGGCTAAAATCGGAGTGAGGGGAAACTGAGGCAGCAGGCAGCTAGTGGAAAGCCAGACCGGGTAAGTGGCACTGTGACAGGCAGGCGGAAGGGGATGTTATTGTGAAGCAGAGAGAGCCAGATTTACGTTGTCAAAAGCACCTAAGCAGGTTAGTCGCCTAACTCCCTTAGCACTCTTGTCTCTCCCTCTAGGTGCCTAAATACCTTTTAGGTGCCTAAATACCTGGGCTCAAATTCCTCTGCTGCAGCCCTGTCCTCCCCAGAGGCTCAGTGGGAGAGGGGAGGGTTTGTTTAATATTCTCATGCTTTCCTTCTCCCAGGGATGACAAATTACTAGGTTGGTGGGAATTAGAAACTGGCATTTAGATAACAGACAAAACTCCCTCTTTTCTTTAGCAGCTTCTGGGTAGAACTCAAAACCTGAGTTAGAGGGGAAAAAAGAAATCTGACGAACCAAAACAAAAATTATTGGCTAGATTCTCAGCTGGTGTGAATCAGCAGAGCTCCGGTGCATACATGTACATTAATAAAGGAGGAAAACGCATTGGAATGACAAGGGTGCTGGGCTCTCTATTCTCAATTAAATAACCTGGAGTCTGATATTGACGTCTGCGGCTCCAACGGGCTTCCAGTGATATGGGGGTAGACCTGCTTGAATGGTACAATTTGCCATCGGAAAACGCTGTTTTGTCAGCATCTTGTGGGAGTGCATCAGTTTGGACAACATTTTGGGTGGACGAGTTCTGAAACGATTTGTGACGGGAAGGGGGTGTTTTGTTCTGACTTGCTCGTTATGTTTCATTCTGACTTTTTTTTTTTTAATTTTGTTCAGGCTTTTATATTACCATTGATTGGAACGGTATATATTGGGGATCTGTGAGATTTCACATTGCATCAGGCCCAGT
Organism: Trachemys scripta elegans; assembly: GCF_013100865.1. Classification (NCBI taxonomy): domain Eukaryota; kingdom Metazoa; phylum Chordata; order Testudines; family Emydidae; genus Trachemys; species Trachemys scripta. The sequence continues at coordinate 6,206,890 of NC_048319.1, read as the reverse complement.
TGTGTCATCCACACTAGGACATAGGACCACAAGAATCACGCATGGTCCGTCTACCCCAGGATCCTGTCTCCCCTGCTGGCCAGCACTAGCTCATAGACTCATAGACTTTAAGGTCAGAAGGGACCGTTATGATCATCTAGTCTGACCTCCCGCATGATGCAGGCCACAAAAGCTGACCCACCCCCTTTCCCTTGACTCTGCTGTTGAAGTCCCCAAATCCTGTGGTTTAAAGAATTCAAGTAGCAGAGAATCCTCCAGCTAGCGACCCCCGCCCCATGCTGCGGAGGAAGTCGAAAAACCTCCAGGGCCTCTGCCAATCTACCCAAAGCTGCTCCAAAGGAAGATGCCAGAAACCTGCGGTAGGCAGCTGAGGGACAATTCCCTCCTGCCCCTCTTAGTTAGAGGCTGGCATAAGCCCTGCAGCTGGAGGGTTCATCTCCCTTCCAAAGCCCTTGTTTAGTCTTTAATATTTACAATTATAACTCTGAATATTCTTGATATCTGCTGGCAATGTGTTCCGCAGGCCAATCACGCATCAGGTTCTGCTTTCCAGTACGGTGTTCAAGAGTACAGGATCCAACATGGCCCATAGGGAGAGCCAACCTTACCAGATGCAGGGAAGAGACAGGAAATCCTTATTTACCGCTCATGACGGAGAGTTCGAATAGCTGCCCCATTCCACCCCAGAGGTGGCTGCATGTAAGTGGTGGGTGAAAGGATGCCTGTATAGACTTATGAAGTAGGCTCTGGAGCGCTTTGCAAGCCTTCCAGATGAAAGGATACATGTTGACTTCAATAGGAGCCTAAATACCTTTGAGGATCTGGGCCCAGGAATACAGCCCTATCTAGCCATTTGCATGGGGTTGAGAGCCAGAAACTCCTAGGCTCAAATCTCAGCTCTTCCATTGACTCCCGCTGACTTAATCTGGGTCAGTCACTCCCCTTCTCTGTGCCTCAGCTTCCTAATCTGTAAAACGGGAATAATGACAATGTATTGACCTCCCAGGGGTGTTGAGAATGAGGTAGCGTCACCATGGGGCTGGCACCCTTAAGGGCTTGGGCTGCTCTATCTTCTGGTGAAAGCCCATCTCAACCCACCGGTCAGGAATAACCGGCTGGTTGGCCACGAATTGGCTAACAAGCACCTGGACATGATAAAAGGTTACCAGAGCTCACTTGAAGGAGGGGGCTGTCAAAAAGAGGAGCCCCCCAGCCCCAGGAGGATGGTTACTGCTGCCTTTTCCCAGTGCAGGGCTGGAAAGAGTGAATGAATGGCACCACCCCAGGAGGAGGGGTGTGTGTGTGGAACTCAACTACAAGGAGGGTGGACCTGCCTGAATTTCCTAGGAGGAGGTGGACTTGAGGGGCTACAGAGAGTTAATAAGCAAGCCCCTCCATGGGGGAAGTTTGGACTAAGCCCTCCGGTCTGGGAGTAAATCATCGCAGGGCCTGCAGGCCCCCTGGCTGTGTATGCTACGACTAGCTGGCTGAGGGTTCTCGGGGTATGTCTACCCTACGGCTAGGCGCATGCGTCCCTGCCTGGGTAGACAGACAGGTGCTACCTCTGCTCAAGCGAGCAAGCTAAAACTAGCCCTGAATGTTGTGGCATGCGCTAGCCCCCCCACGTAGGGAGCCGGCGCGTTTGGAACCTGGGCTGTGAGGCAGGTACCCAGCCGCAATGCGGACATCCCCCTAGGTGTTGCTGCAAAACCTGTAGGGCTTTGGAGATGCAAATGCTGAGAATCCCCCTAAAAGAAGCTGCCATGAGGAAACCGAGAGGCGTGTGTCTGTTTTAGAAATAACTTTTATTGCACTAAAAATGTAAAGTTGTTTGTAAACAAACATTCCATTAAATTTTTTTTTCCCCACTCCAAAAAAAATGCGTCATTTTCAATCCAAACACAGCAATAGATCAAAGCAGGCACAGTAGAAAAGAGTGGGAGTGAGCGGTTACGAGAAACAACGCACCATCCTCCCCGCTTGCGACACGGCTCGAAACCCACACCAAGCACGATGGAACAGCTTTCGCAGGGGGATGGCAATCTGCGAGGCGACAGGGCTTGCACGAGCAGGTGATGGTGAGTTACTGGCAAAGAGGAATATCTGGGCTTTGTCTGCACTGATCCCCCAGCAGGATTGTCCCACAATGCCCTGTGGTAGCCTGCAGTGACTTGTGGCGCTATGATCTGCGGGATACGGGCTTAGGTATCCCTGGATCTCTCACACCTGCATGCGTCAGGGCTGAAAGTGGTCTGAAAAAAGGGGAGAAGGAATCTATGTAAATTGTGAGCTGCCGCCGCCTTGGTCAGAGTTCTTAACGTGCCCCAGCTGGATTTAAAAAACAAGTTTGCTGCATCCGTGACCCCTTGGGATTTTCTCTCACCCCACACACTAAACACTGGCCAAGGGGAACGGCCGCCCATAGGTGTGCAAAACTCAGCCACTGTTCTGCAGCATGGTTGCGTTCTGTCAAGGTAGGTGGAAGGGCGATGCCTAAGGGCTAGTCTGCACTAGAAAAATCAGATGGACCCAGCTGTGAGGCTCAGGGGTGTGGATTTTTCAGGGGTGATGTCATGAAGATGATTTAAGTCCCTGTGTAGCCAGCGCTAGGCAAATGGAAGACGTCTTTCTTCAACCTAGCGACTGCCTCTCGGGGAGGTGGATTAACTACAGAGCCAGGAGAACCCCTCCCATCAGCGGAGGTAGCGTCTACACTGAAGCGGTACAGCGGCGGGTATAGACAAGCCCTAACTTGTGATTGTCCAACTCAAGCTAAGACATAGCTAATGTCACGCTACTGAGAAAGTGGTAGTAAAAGCTGGGGTAAGACATACCCACTCCATGCAGTGCTCTGTCCTCAGGGGGTGTCTGAGCCCCATGCAGAGGGGGAGCCCGCCACAGCCTTGGCTAACAGCAAGCAGGGAGTCTTCGTTCAGGCTGGAGAGGTGCCGGTGTTAAGATCCAGATAGGCCAGGTTCAATCCCTGTTACTACCTACCCACCCAAGAGCATGGCATTACACGGGTACTCTGCTGACTTAGAGCCTTGATCCCGTGTCCCCTAAAGACAATGAACCGACTAGAGTGGTCCCCCCCAAAAAATAATGCACTTTTCAAGAGAAAAACTGAGTTTTTTGAGTTTCCTGCAAAAATGTTTGATTTGGGGCGGGGAGGGGAAGGAATACTGAAAGTGTTTGGTTTTTGGAACCCCTTTTTTTGTTAAAGGTTTAATTTTCAGATTTTGGAACTCACCCACAACGTTTTGACAGCGTTTCTTTTAACCCAAAATGGAAAAAGCTAATTAGCTTCCATGGCTCTTGACGCCACTTTTCGTTTGGATCAAAAAGGTGTTTTCCCTTTGGGGAAAAAAAATGCTTAGGTGAAAATCTAATCCCCCACTTCTAGAAATAACTCCCAGAGACTCCACTCGACATCAGAGCAGACCCTTAAGAACTACGTATTTTGACTGCATTCCTCGGGCCTCAAAGATGAATTGGACTGGGGTGAGAGGGTGGAATGGGTGTTGCTCCCTTGTGCAACAATAAAGCCTGTAGAAAAGAGAACCCCAGAGCCAGTTCTTTTGGAGGGTGAAAGCTTCAGAGACACCGACAAGAGGGAATAGAATTAGTGAATCAAACACAGAAGGCAGACTGAAGTGACATTCTTCTCTGGTGGTGGAATTCATCCCTGTGCAGAGGGGTCTAACAACCCCTACGTACCATTTTAGGTCTTTAAAATGGGCTTAAGGGGGACATAAGTGGTGTACGGATCCCTTTGGAGAGGGTAAGCCAGTTTCTAATCCGCGCTGTGCTACAGAATTCCTGTATGACCTTGAGCAAGTCACTTCATCTGTGCCTCGGTTTCCCATCTGTACAATGGGACTAGTAGCCCTGCCCTGCCTCCCAGGCGCATTCTGCTCAGATATATGGGGGTGAGGCTGAAAAAGTATCTTTCTTAGGCCCTGCCCAGGGGTGAATGTCATCCAAGATAAAGTAATCTAGATGAAATTTATCAAGAGTTGGGACATGCAGGTTTAATGCTAGAGCAGGGCCTGACCAGCCATCCACATCCATAGAGAAGGAGGCTCAGAGCAGTGGAGGGATCATGCTGTATTGAATCCCTTCAGTGCTGCATAGTGTACCAAGCACTGAGGGGGGTGGGGGTAGGGGGGGGGGGAGAAAAAGTGCCTCTAAGGCTGCCCAGCATGTCTGGTACCACATGCCCTCTGCCATGCCCGTGGAGCTCAGCGCCTTATAACAGAGCACCCCAAGGGAGAACTGGTGCCTGGAGATGGTTTTTGGTGGCGGTAAAGGGGAAGTATTATCCGTGTATTCAAACCCCTGGGTGATTTCAAATGCTTTGGGGGGCTGCCAGGGACCCGGGGTAGAGCGCTGGAGCTATCGAGACCAGAAAGTCAAAAGCAGAGCTGGCTGGAGACTGTGAACATGTTCATGTGATGGGGAAACAAACAATCTCCCATTCCAAATTGCAACAAAGTCAAAATCTCAAACATCATGAACTGAAAAATCAGGCAGGGAGGGGGCAGAAATCAGTTTGGGTTAGTGAAACATTTTAATAATGTTTCTTTTTTCTTTTTTTTTTTTTTTAAACTTACTAGATTAAATTTCAAAACAAAAAACTGGTTTTGAACCAGAAACACTTTTTTCACTTCAACAAATGCAGAAACGGGACATTTTAACAACGTCTAACCTTTGTCCCAAGTTAAGGAAGTCTGTCTAAAACCGAGCCTTTCCCATGAAGCGTTAAACATCTTTCAACAAAAAGCCACGGACAAAAAGTTCGCAACCCGATGGAGTCAAAAGGGCCCAACTGGGAAGATCTACAAAGCGAGCATCTAAAACACCCTGGCTGAGAGCAGAAGGGGCCTGGTAGTGCCGGGATGGACAGTTTCCTTGACACAGCAAGGGGTGTAAAGGCCTCAAACACGATTGCTGCAGCAGGAAGGGCCCCAAATTGGAAGCATTTCAGAAGCCATGACCAAGACAGCAGCAAGAGGACGCCTGAGAAGCCATTGGCGCAGCCACAGAGGCTGTAGTGTAGCCAAAACTGGAAGAGCCGGATGCTCCCAACACGCTGCGACCAAAGCCGGAAATCCTCCTAGTTCCACTGCACGGCAAAGACTGCCTGCGGGCCTTGCGGCAAAACAGCCTGGGACGCTGTGCGAGCGAATCAGCGGGAGTCAAGTGTCACAACACAGAGCGAAGGGAGCAATTAAAAATCATGTCCCATGGCGAGCCGTTGCTCGGAGATCGGCCCCGCCGCCAGGCTCCTGCCAAGCCATGCCTGTCTGTTTTGTCAGCAGACGCCGCACTCGCAGAGGTGCTGCTTCCTGAAATGGAACAGCTCAGCCGTTGTGTTGATCTAAAGAAGAGGGATCCGGGGACACGGCCCCGAGGTGGGAATTAACGGCCCTCAGAGGGACATGGGAAAACAGTGGGGGGAGTTTAAAAGGTGAATCATTTGGACATAAAGCCTTCGCTTTTTCCTCTGCCCGCTTGTAACATTGGGGCCAAGTATTCACATGCTCCGTAGTGCAGGCAGGTTTTTCAGCAAAGCAAGACCTTTGCATGTCTGTTCCCCTTCCCAGCCCCACATGATACTTGGGAGTTTCAGTTCTTTGGGGCTGGTATTTACACACCCCCCTCCATACCCATCTCTCAAAGAAGCACAATCCCAAAACCACCAGATTTTGCCTGGTTTGGAGTGACACACCATAGCAAAGCCGTGCATTTCTGCATAGCTTCCAGACTAAACCTTCAACAGACTTAGCTGAAAACCCAGGTCCTCAGGCCAAGTTTGCAAATTTCAGTGACCGAGCTCAAGTGGGGGGTTAGTTTCAGTAGGTGCAATTAAAGGAGTCAGCTGAAAGGTGCACCTTTGAATCACTTACTCTACAGATCTTTTATTTTAACTTCCAGAAGGACTCCTGTACAGCTCCGTTCTGCAAGGTGCAGAGGGCAAATCAGTCTGGGGCGCCCACTGCTCGCATTGACTTTAGCGGAAGCTGAAGCCCCTCTGCCCTGTGGGAGACAGTTTTCTTGTCCTGGGAAAATCTGGTTTAAAAAATTCCCCATCCCAAATCAGGACCAAAAGTCAATCTCCATTTTTTTTTTTTTGCAAACAATCTGGAAAAAAAATAGACCTGGTCAAACTTTTTTATAACATTGTTTTGATTCTTTTTTTCCCAATTTTTACTTGAGCTTCAATTTTGAAACAAAAAAAAATTGCTTTGAACCAAAAGAGTGGAAATTTTCATTTAGAAAATGTTGAACTGACCCGTTTCAACGATTTCAGAAAGTTTCCCCAAAGAAAATGGTTGGGAGAATTGTTGAAACGGTATCTTTCCTGTGAACAGTTTTGACAAAAATCAACAAAAATTCCCAGCCAGCCCCACTCCCTGCTCCTGGGAGGATCAAGCCTCTACTCTGGTAGGTTTCATCGTGAGTAAACGTACCAGAGCGAGCTATAAAATCCTCCTGAATGAGGTTGTGAATGGGAATACAGAGTGGCACTTTGTACCGTTTCGCACACATGGAAAACAGGCAACCCAGCTGTGATCAAAAGCAGAACTGACCTGAATCTTTGCTCCAAAAAAACTCAAACGAAATTGTTTGGCGGTTCCAAAGAGCTGGCTAACTTGCATGCTTTGGGCACTGCTGCCTCTCCAGCTCCTGAAACATGCTGGAAAAAGGTTGTCCTGGTTTGCTGTGTGGCTGAAGCATTCACATTTTGGACCCTGTCAATACTAGGAATGTCTTTTTCTAAAAATTTCCATTTGCTAAGATCAGCTCAGCGATCTGGGAGTCAGCAGCACTGGGAGGAGAGCTAGCCAGAGAATGACAACTCCATTACATGAGGTTTTGACATTTGGTTTTGTTCAGTATTGGAACAAAACCCAAACCCCTTTGAATGTTCTTGCCAAACGAAGTTGTCAAAATGCCCACTTTTAAACTGAGAAGGTCAGGTTTTGAATTTGGGTCTCTCTCTTTTCTGAAATTGACCAGAGAGTCCACCCTGGAGCTCAGAAAGCCATGTCAAAATTGCTACATCTCTTCAAAGCCAAGGTGTTTTGCAACAGCAAAATTTTGATGAAAAACCCTTTAATAGAAAATGTTCTGGCCAGCTCTAATGGGGAACTCCAAAACACAGGACACCCCATTTTCAGCACCATGTTCACTAATATAATCATCTCATCTTTCCCAGCCCCCCCATTATATAGTACTTGAGCATCTCAACTTTTCATGTATTTATCCTCACCACCCCTTCTATTATGCCCCTGTGACCGAGGCACAAAGAGGTTAAGTGACTTGTCCAAGGTCACACAGAGAATCTGTGTCAGAGGAGGGACTTAAATTCACTTTGCCTTAAGCTAGTGCCCTAACCACTAAGCAGGTCTGATCAATGTGATGCTGAATACAATGGTAGAAGCCAGTGACTCATCTACCCTAGAGCTGCCAACAGTAAACATGGCAGCAAAGGTGGGGAAGCATCCCCAGCATATAGAGACAGGGCCAGCCAGCGAGAGGGACAAGAGGGCTGTTTGCTCAACTTTCCCCCTTTGAGAGGGTGCCCAAATTGAGCAGCGTTGTGACTGGGTGCATGGGATTGTGGCACCACTCACATTTGGGCCCAGCCAGCATGACGGATGGCTGGACCAAACCCGAGGGGCACTGGGACCCCCGGATACAATGCCCAAAGCAAGGAGGCAGACCTAGCCTGGGGGGCCAGGAGCTGCCTCTGCAGGGTTCTCCCAATTCCCTCCCCGGCTTCCACACACACACACACACACACACTAATTTTTTTGGAAGGGAGTAAGGGTGGGCACAGGCACCTCTGTTTCAGATTTTTCCCTGTGTCCCCAGAGACCTCTGTGCAGCCGTTGGCTGCAAATTGCCATTTGGCTGAATTCTGCTGGGAAGAGGGACACACACACACACACACACACACACCACCAATGACAATTTCTGTGGCCCCCCCCCCCGCCACTCTGATATCTCATCATGCATGGAGCCCGAAAGTGCTGGAAACGGCTCAAGAACGTGTTCTCCCACGGACCCTGTCCGTGGGCTATTGAGTCACTAGGCCCCTTTCACCGATTTCCCGGGGCTTCGCTTCAGGCCCCACCATTCCACCCAAGGAAGAAGCTACATTTGGAGAAGCAACCTCGCCTGACCCCTCCCATCTGCGCCCCTCACTAAGGAGAGATCCCAGGGTGGGGCTGCTGCTTAGTAGACGTATCTCAGCGTTAATCTCCCTCGCTGGAATATCGCAGCGGCAAAGCCACGGGTTGGCCCTGCGAGTAGTTAGCCGGGGTCCTGGCAGGGTACAGCCCGTGCTGCTGCGGCTTCCCTGCTCCAGTACCCAAGCTAGGCAGGGTGAAGGTAACTTGGGGGTGTCCACACGAGCTGTAATCGCACACACACACCCTCCCAGAGCAGGAAGTTACAGTCCAAACCAAGCCTACAGCCAAACCCAGGCAGTTCACCCCAACCCAAACAAGCAGAAACTCTCCTCTTCACACACCCCCCAAACATTTTCCCCCTTGACAGACATTTCGGAGAGCAGACACCTGATGGGAAGGGGAGGGCACTTGTCATTGTACTATGTGGCTGTGGACAGAAGGGGATATTTGTCTTCCTAGTTTCAGGTTGAATAACTCTCCAGCTGCTGGAGTAAAAAAAAAAAAAAAAAAAAAAAAAAAACCCACCACCACTGTGCAAACCCTCCGAGCATCATGTTCAAATCTAAATGGGGCAGTGACCGGGTCAGAACGACCAGTCAGAGGCCTTTATAAAAAGCCACTTCTGCACAGCCTACAGCCACCGGTCCATCGCTAATCACCTGCTCGCTAAAAGCACCGCAGACAAAGGCGTGAGCACTAATTAATGCCCTCGCACAATTGGGGTGTTCTACCAACCCTGCTTGGTTCCTAATTAGCGTGGTGGGGAGAGGGACGAAATCCCGCCCTCCTCGGTGAGGCATTTTGCTTGGGGTTACCCATAAAACGTCTTCATGCCATCTCTCCTACGGCCTGATCCTGAGGTCAGGGGGATGTCTTTCCATGGACATCAACGTCCACTTGGCTTGGGCTCACGGGGATCGTATTCGGAGACGGCCTTAGACCAGACTCTGCTCTCCAGCACCCCCCACTGATGTCAGCGAGGTGACACAGGTCGGACCAAGAGCCAAAGACAGCCCTAAGGGATAGATTCTCATCTAAGGGATGGATTCAGTGGAGTTAGGACCGGAGCTAACTTCCGGTGGCTTCAGTGGGCATTAGAACAAGCCCATGCAGCTAGCATAACTGGGAGCACAAGTCGGCCCTGTGACGCAAGTGACCATTAGCCACATGCTGGGGTCACAAGTAATACAATCCACTCACTATCTCTTCCAAGGCCAGTAGCACCAGTAGGTAGGCCTGGGCTTCCGGCAGAAGGAACAGAACAGGAAAAGACTCCCAGCGCAATTTCCCCTCCAGTCTCTTGAGTCCTGGTTCCTGCTCAGGGTCCACAAGTCCTGGGCAGAGCATCTTGCGGACCCTTCCAGAGCCGAGCGTCATTCCACTGTGTAGCCAATCAGAGCCCCTCACGGATGGAGCCTCCCCGGAGAGATGCCAGCAGGCTTCACTCAGGATAATGAGTCTCCGTTAATGCCAATGATGGGAGGTTTCCATGGTGTAATTTCACCTGGACCAGGTCCTACGTTCCCATAAACCAGGCTCCTGAACAGGAAGGAGACTCACCTGTCCCCCACTACCAACTTGGAAAATCACCCCCCTCCACTCCCCAAAAAACAAATTGAGGCAAGCTTCATCTCAGTAATGGTGAGAATCCTACTCATCCTTCTGCCAGGGGGAGGAGAATGATTTGTGCAGGGGTCTGATGGAATTTGGCCAAAACCTCTCCCCATCCACCTGCAACGGATCCCCATGAGAAGTTGTCCTGCAGCCATGACCTTCTTTCACTGGGGGGGGGAGCTGTCCATAAACTATGTAACATATGGTGGGGTGAGCAGGTTCTTAATTTTACAGGTTTGTTTCAGAGTTACAAGGGCTACATCTTGAAAATCACCAACTGCACTATGTAATTTATAGACAGCCCCTTGGGAGAATTCCTTCAGGAACGAAGAGTGGAGACAGATCTTAATTTCCGTCAGGGATCTGCTTATGCTTCCTTCATGGGTATCATATCAAGAGCGCAGGCCCAACCCTGCAGATTTCCCACTGGCTCCCTTACACTCTGACTAATATTAGCATCCCCAGCCTTGCAGATCAGTTCCAGCACGGTTCTCGCACTACACATTGTCTAGATGGCCCCATTCCATCCCACCCCTATTGAGTCCTGCACAGTGATGTGTTAGGAACATCTCCTAGAGCTGGAAGGGACCTTGAAAGGTCATCGAGTCCAGCCCCCTGCCTTCACCAGCAGGACCAAGTACTGATTTTTGCCCCAGATCCCCAAGTGGCCCCCTCAAGGATTGAACTCACAACCCTGGGTTTAGCAGGCCAATGCTCAAACCACTGAGCTATCCCTCCCCCCGAAGAACATCCTTTGTTCATAGCCCACCATCTAACTCATGAAACACCAGCTCTCCTCGGAAGATGCCACACTCCTAAAAGCGCTGAACTGAAACGGCAAGCCAACACACAGGTGCGCACAACCTCCAGCCAATAAATTATGAGCCACCCAATTTCCTAGCACTCCCTTCCTTCAGCCCTGCTAAGGAAGGGAGACCCAGAGCCAGCGCTACCCAAAGCCCAGCGGCCTCATTCCTTCGGAGCGGCATATTGCTTCTTGGCATCTTGGTTGGATGCCAAACTCCAATCATGGGTCCGTTCTTCCGCATTTCAACCCAAAGCTGCTCTAGTGCTCACTCGGTTAGGAATCAGGCCACATCAGTTTGAAAGTCAGTGGTCCAGTGGGGCTAACAAAAGGCAGCTTTCCGGTAGCCTGCAGGATTAATCGAACCACCTGAATATTCGGCAATTCACCAACTCCCTGTCTGACTCAGAAGCTTTTGGTACGCAGCCTCCCTTCTAATTCCTGTTAATATTCCCAAGAGTTTTGCAGACTGCTCCAAAGGGGAATGCACATGGGGGGGGGGGATTTCTGAATCCTATTGCAAAGCAAAAACAATGACTTGTTAAACGATTTGTGTTTGTTGCAAATGATTTGAAAAATGAATAAACATGCCAGGAAGTCTCCTAGCCACCCTCATTAACAATTATTCGAAGTAAAGAGAACGCACATCACTAAAGTCAATGTATTAGTCTGTAAATGAATTCATTAGCATTTGATTACTAGGCATTACTCTCACGGCAAGGCTGAAGCACAACTTACTGCGGTGAGTTACTGGCCATGACAGGCGTTGGCTGACCCATTGGCTCTGTTCACGCTGATCCCAGGGAGTCTGATCTGCTGTTAAACCAGGCCGGAGATTAGTGGAGTCATGCACAGTAATGTGGCGGATTTAGTTTATGGAGAGGTACTTCACTCACACACACACACTTTTGTACCTTTAAGACGCTAGCTGCAACCCAAGAACCTTCTCATGAGATGACCCACAGCAACCCTGCTCTAGGCACATGACAGTTCACCCTGTCCTCGCACCCTAAGCCCCACTGCAGTGAACGGGAATCTTTCCATTCATGTCAGTGGGGTTTGGATTGGGCCCCGCACAGCGGTTATCAAAGAGGGGTTAGGATAGCCTCCCCCAGATCAGGGCACCATCCCGCATTCAGATGGGCCAATCCTTACAAAGGGCCTGATCCTGAAGTTCACTTACTCACGCGAGTTAATGAATAATAAACGCCTTTTACACGGTGCTTTCGGCCATACCGCTCCAAGTGCTTTACATTGTACAGATGGGGAAACTGAGGCACAAAGCCCACGGTCACTCAGCAGACCAGTGATAGAGTTGGGAACAGAGCTCTAGACCCGGGTTCTCTCGGGTAGCCGGCCCATGGGGCCAATCCCTGAAGTTTGCACATAGGCAAAGCTTCCACTGACTTTGTCTGAGTAAGAGCCAAGTAAGGGTTCCAGCAGACAGCCCCAATGGAAGCTTTACCTAAGTAACCATCAGAATCCAGCCTTCCTCTAGTCCCTCCACAGGCTTAGAAGCAGTTCACAGCCCCAGCTCAACGTCCTGCTTTGCATGCCCCAGGCACCACCAGCCTCACGCAGACAGACGGGGACAGCTACAAAAAGAGGGAGGCTTGCCACAAATCATCCAAAAGGAGAGCAGGCCTGCATGGGGTGATCCTGCACCACTGGGAATTGTCTCATTGATTTCTAGGAGCATCAAGCCCACACTGTGCACGGCTCTTTCTGAAATGGATCACAAGAGACAGCAGACGGCCAAATTTACCCCCTGAAGGTCTCAGGGCTGGGGTTGGGTTTTAGATTTTTGGCGAGGGCGTCTTTGTTTCATTCCGTTTTTTTTTTTTTTTTTTTTTTTTAAAAAAAATAACAACCTTGAAAATAAGAAAAAACAATATAAAAAAAACGGGGGGGGGGGGGAGAAGACATGCAAATATTGAACTATTCAAAACCGTGCCTTGGGTAGATCCAAAACCATATTTACATACAGAAATAAAATACAGGGGGAACAATCGGCTTGGCATATAAATAGCTTACACTGAAATTTCTGCAGCTGCCATCTGCTGCGTAGTATCGGAAAGTAACATCGAACGCAGCCAAGAAAGGTTAATGCAAAAAAAGGAACAATGATCAGCGTGTGCAAGGAGGGCGGTGGGGATATTGGCTCATACAATCCCCCCCGCCCCAGGAAAAAAAACCCAAACCATGCAGAGAACCTGATGCAACATTCATATCACAGAAAAGGACAAATAAAGGTCTCTGTTTTTCCCTATCCCCAACACCGCCTCCCCCCCCCCCCACACACACACAGCGCCTTCCTAGTTTTGCTGGATTCTAGTTCCAGAACCACAGGGGAAGGGAGGGAAGCAACAGGAGGTGGTGAAAGAAAACAGTTTGCTCCCCAATTAAAAAGAAAGAAAGACGATCAAGAGGAGAAAAGAACCAAGGGCCCAGACTAGCACCCTCGTCTTGAGCCAGCGTCTGATTCCCCAGTATGCCAGCCCAGGGGAAAGGGGTTTCTCACGACACTGCAGTAGCTTCCAGAGTCACCGATTTCCCTGGACAAGGCTGGAGAGATGCACCTCCCCCCCCGCCCCCCAAACCATTGTCTTATTTTATTATTCTAATCAGTCTGCAGCGACAGAGAAACAGAATCGTAATGGGATTGGGGGGGGAAATTCCCACAGCACTGGCTGTTTGTCAGGGCAGATTCTGTCAAAGGCTGGGAGGGCTTCTGTAGGGATTGGTCCTGGGTAAACCATGGCCAAGTGAGCCTTCCCCACCCGTGGGTTTCTCCCCCTCTCCTCTTTTGTGGATGTTAACGGTGTAACCCTTGTTGTCTCTGCTCCAGCAAACCCGTCTCCTACGCACTAGGAATCCGCCTGCACTAACGAACCCAGAGGCCGCCCATGCGGCATCTTGACACTCGCAGCTCCCGTGCAAAGGTTTCTGCCCTCCCAAAGCAGGTTATAAGCCAAGAGGAAATGGATAAGCCAAACAAACAAACGTTGCGCGTTGGTCTCCCCTTCTGCACCTCCGCCCCCGCGGCATAAAGCGCTCAGAGGCAAGGGCAGGCCAGGACTCAGTCGTTGCTTTTGATTTTGCGCACTTGATTTTTTCCCTGGCAGCGGTCAAACCAGTTTGTGCAATGCTCAGAGCCAGGGTCCCACCTCCCTGTGTGAGACACTGTGGCTGTTGGCCGTGCTGCTCCCTGCAGTGGCTTCCTGGGTGCTGCTCTGGATAATCCCAGAGGGTTATTAATGCACCACCGTGTCCTCGTGTGTGCAGATGCATTCCTACCTTTAAGGGTCGTGGAGGTTAGCCACAGGCAGCCTGGCGGGGATTAAATACGGTTGCTGCTTTTAAACAGAGTAGATCAGACTGTCCATCCCCCCCCTTCGGCAGAGCGCAGGGATGAAGGAAGTGTGGGGAGGGGGGTGGACAGTGCATCTTCTGGATGGCATGAGGTTTCCCAGAAGTAGCTAAGGCAGCAGCGAGAGGCAGAAGTCTTCTGGATCAGAGGGAAGAGTCTCCCGTCTGCGGTGGAAGCAATCACTTCTCCAAGCTAGCCCCTGCCAGAGCTGTAGAAGCCCCTTCCCCAGAGGAAGGAGAGCCCCCCACGGCCATAGCTATCTAACCGGCACTCTGCGGCTGGGGGAGGTAAAGCAACCTCTCTAGCACAAGAGCCTGAGCCGAAGGCCATTGGGAAGATCGGCATGGGCTTCGGAGCGATCACAGAGCGAGCTTTTCACATCGATGGGGCATTAAAAGCTGCCCCTGGCAACCTCAGAGGGACCGAGTGAAATTTTCATGCCTGGCCAAACTGGGTCAGGCCAAAAGTCGATCTAGTCCAGTACCCTGTCTTCCAACAGTAGTTAATGCCCCAGGTGCTTAAGAGGGAATGAATAGAACAGGGAATCATCAAGTGATCCATCCCCTGTCGCCCATTCCCAGCCTTTGGCAAACAGAATGTAAGTGAAAAATTTGAAGCTCATTTTATTTGTCTTCTGAGCTGCTAGAGTCACGGCTTCAAGCTTTACTCTACAACCAAGAGGGCTAGAAAGGTCTTTAAAAGCAAGCGGAAATTCTGTTGCAATCCCCAGACTCCAGAAGCTGGAGCTTTAAGAGACATATCAATGTTGTGAGACTTGGCAGAGCCCTGTCCAACAACCCCTGCCCTCTCTCTGCCCATCAGCCAGCCGAGGAGGAGAGAAATTAGAGATGGAAGAGGCTGGCGGGGTCATCTTTTCCCTCCCCACCAGACAGCACTGGGTTGTTCCCTAGAGCGTCCCTTCTCCCCATTACTGACTAGGCTGCGCCTCAGAAACCGTCCCGCCACGGCAGGAATTCAGCCTTGCGGCATCGTTCTCCCAGCTCTACACTCCATCAGCTGTCCCTGCCACTTCCACCCCTGCCCCCACTAGTAGGGCGGGGGTGGGGGGGAAGAAGAGTCTTTGTGCCGCACTGCATCAGCCGGACTGACCCGCACGCCCCACATCAAGCCTGCAGGAACGGCCTGCGAGGGCCTTCCACACCTCACTCAAAGGCAGCCGGGTCTTGGGACCCGGCGTGGAGATGAGAAACCGACTGGCAAGTGCTCCCAGGAAAGCAGGGGGGTATGGGGGGGGGGGGGAAGAAGGGGTTGCTGAGCTGTGAGGCTGAAATCCCTACTACCGCCTCATTTGTGCGAGGCCGTCCTCGAGCCGCACAGGGATAACCCACCTCCCATCAATGCCTTCCAGCAGGGCCCCGGAGAACATAGGCCACCAGCATGCCTCATCCCCACCACTTCTCTAGAGAAGAACATACAACTTGCTAGCCGCTCACGGCCTCCCGAGGGGACACATGGCAGCCACCGCCTCTAGGCACGTCCATGCAGAGAATGATCAGCAAAGGAGACCCATCCTGGGGGAGTCGGATGAGTCTTGTCCCCCCTACACACACATGCACACACACAAGCCTGGAATGGACATGCCGTTACCCCGGGGGAGCATCCCACGCCCCTCATCCCTCATGGTGGCCTGATCCCTCCTCTCCACCGCCTCCCTGCCCATCCCCTCCCAACAGGGCAGGAGAGCGGCAGGGAGGTAGAAGACGGGCTTATAAGAAGGGCAGCAGAGAGGTGAGCGGGAGCTCCCTCTCGCCCAGCAGCGTGTCCCGCTTCAAGCTGCTGCCCTTGTTGACCACCTTGACCTTGAGGGCCATCTTCTTGACGTTGCCGGCGCCCAGGCAGTCGAAGAAGAAGTCCTCGTTGAAGACGGGGTTGCGGCTGTTCTTGATGATGGTGCTGCGCTGCTTCTGCACCTTGCCCGGGTTGAGGCAGAGGGAGACGCAGCAGTTGATGGAGCGGGCGTCGCACAGCTTGTCGAACAGCTCCTCGGCCGCGATGACCCGCACCCGCAGCCGGGCGTTGGCGGCGTCGTACTCGGCCGTGAGCCGCATGCTGCCGCCTTTGCTCAGCCGGATGGTGTGCTCCTTGTGCAGGCGGTCCGGCGAGTCCAAAGGCAGGAGGGACTGGGCCGGGGCGCCCCCCGCCGCCCCCGCTGGGGGCGTGGCGCACCGCATGCGCCGCTGCGAGCTGGGGCTGGTGTCGGCCGAGCTGTCGTCGGTGGAGAGGGAGCTGTTCCGGGCCACCGAGTGCTTGAGTTTGATGACCTTCGCCTGGCTGTCCTGGCTGAAGATTTTGAGCAGGGAGACGGAGCGGGAGAGCAGTGGCGAGCTGAAGGGCGAGGACTCGGCCGATGAGCAGGTGTCGCTCTCCCCCCCGCTGAAGTAGCGGTAGGGGTTCATGAGGGACATGCCGATGTCGGAGGGGGTCAGGCGGGCGCTCTCCCCGTTCACCTTGCCCCCGCCGGCCCCCGCCTTGCGCTGGGAGCTGGGCGAGGTCGCCTGCGACTGGCACAGGCTGCCGTGCTCGCTGTGGAAGAGGGACTCCTTGCGCCGGGTATGGGGGCTTTCCATGAGGGTGGCAAAGCCGTAGGAGGTCTGGGCCTTGGGCACGTAGGGGAGGGACATGGCCGTCTGGGCCTGGGGGTCGGCGTTGGTGCTGAAGTCCTCCTCCGAGGCCCATTCGTCGGCGCTCTCGATCTGGATGATGTGCCGGCTGGCGGCCTTCAGCAGGTTCTTGCTCTCCGAGGCAGCCTTGACCGGCAGGCGGGGGCTGCGCGGGGGCTTGTGGGCCGACAGGTTCTGCTCCGAGGCCGAGGTGCCAAGGTTGGGCTTGGCTTTCCCCTCCGCCCCCTCGGCCTCGGGCGGCACCGTGGTGAGCTTGGGTGGGATGAAGAAATCCGGGATCTTATCGGGGGTCAGCACGTTGCTGTACAGGGGGCCCTTGGACTGCTTATCCCCTGAGTCGCCGGCCCGGGCGGCACCATTCTCCACCGAGCCCCGGATCCTCTCCAAGAGCCACATGCTGCTGCTTCTGGGGTGGAGGGGAGGGAGGAAGCCAAGGAGGGTGGAGTGGCAGTTTGACCCCCCCCGTCACTCACCCTCTGTAAGAAACAAGCAAAGCCCAAGGGGCTCGTCACACCCAGGGTCAGAAACCGAGTCGAGGGTCACTGGGGGCGGGGGTCTGGAATGGCAAATAAACTGGGGCCCCCACCCTTTGGTGGAGCTCAGGAGGGATTGGAGCCTTACTATGGGACTTGGGGGGGGGATTGGACCCCCACCCTTCTGTGGGATTCGGGGGGGAATCGGGGTCCTCACAATGGGGCTCGAGTCAGGGGGGATTGGGCCTTTACTATGGGGCTTGGGGAAATTGGGGTCCTTACAATGGGGCTCAGTGGGGATTGCCCCCCCACATTTCCACAGCGTCAGGGGGGGATTGGAGCCTTACTATGGGGCTCGGGGGCCATATCTGTGAGGTGGGGGGGAAGGGGATTGCCCCTCCCTGGGAGGTATGGGAAGGTCGGTGTATCTGCCAGCCCTCCCTCGCTGCAGGGTGCTGGAGCGGGTTTCTTCTTGCTCCTATTCACCGCCCCCCCGCCCAATCTCCTCCCAATCGCCCCGCTCCAACCTGCTGCTTCACAGCCCCCCCCCGCTCCGAGCCCAGCGAACCTGCCATGACTCGCCCGAGCCGCGGCATTTCCCCGGCCAACTTCAGGGCCCGGCCCGCCGAGCGGGGCTGCCTGGAGCCAGTGGCTCCCGGCCGGCCCGAGTCACTCGCCCAGCCCTGCAGCCAACACTCTCCTGAGCTCTGCAAACACTTCTCTGGCTGCAAAGGCTGCTCCGGGGGGGTGCCCCCCCCTTGGCCACAGGGTCCCCCCACCCCAATCTGACCTGGATTGGAAATCACTTCCCCCGCATTAGCGCTCCCGGCGCCGCCTGCCAGCCCCGGGGCCACCAGCCCCCCGCCGCTCGCCTCGGTTAACTTCTTTCCGCTGCCGAGCCCCGGCTCCCGGGAACGTCTAGCGTCCCCCCGGGCCGGGCCAAGCCAGCCTCCGAAAACCGACCCCCGGCGGAGGGAAACAAACAGCCGCAGCGCCCAGCGCCACGGGGGCGGGCGGAGCGGGGCCCGGAGCCCACCGGGGAGGGGGGCCAGCGCCAGCCGCGCTTCTGTTCGGCCCTGGGGGCCACTTGCCAGCCGCTGCCCCCTCCAGGGGCGCCCGGGGCACGAAGCGCCTGGGGTCGCCCCCGCTCCCACGCCCCTGCTTTGCCCCGCGGCGGGCAGCCAGCTAGGGCGCACCGGCTGCGCCCTCGCCAGCCTGGCGGAGACGAGGCATCTCAGCGCCCACCGGCCAGTTGCGGAGGGGCTAGCCCGGGCTGGGAGTCCCCGCTCCCCCACCCTGCAGCCGTGCCCCCCCCCCAGCTCCACAAGGGGCGGGAAGTTTTCAGACGGGCACCTGTGGCTGGCATCCCGCGGGCGCAGGGGGCTGCAGGCGGCTCCTTGCCAGCCCCAGCCCGGCCTCCAACTAACTTCTAGGGCGTGGGGGGGGGGGGGAAGAAGGCAGGACGGCTCCCCTGCTAACCCTCCCGTTCCGGCTGCGACGAAGGAGCGATCCCCCCGCACAATTACGCCATCGGGGTTTGGCTAGGCTGGCTGGCTTCGAGGGGCCCTAGGCGCCCCCCAGCCCTGCGAGCAGTGAACCCCAGCGGCGGGGGGTCGGGGCGCCCCCCCAGCCCGGCACGCGGAGAACACCTTAGCTGCCTACCTGCCGGCAGGGACTCCGCAAACAGAGCCAGAGGGGGGGAAAGGCAGCAGGTCCGCGGCTGGGAATGAGGTGCCCAAGCCCCGCCGCTTCCTTTTATACCCGCGCTCCTGCCACAATTCATTCATTACGGGCGCCAGAAACCTCCCCAACACAGACCTCAGCAACCGAGCCGTATTCCTCCTAACACAGCTGCCCCCGGCTTTTTCGGCTGCTCCTGCACCTCGCGGCGCGCTACAGAGCGCAGCTGGCATTCGCCTGGCACCGCTCTCCTCGCTCCCGCAGGCTGCACACAATGGACCTGCTGGGGGGGCTGGAGGAGAGACACCGCCTTAAACACAACAGGTGCCAGTGGCCGCTGCTGCCTCGCCTGGTTTTCCTTCTCCTCCCTGGCAATTGCAGCTTTCCCCAGAGCCTGGGAGATGGGAAGAGTCGGTTCCTAAGGGCCAGGCGAGGTACTGGTGCTAAGCAGATCTCATGCTGCCGGCTTAGGAAAGCATTTGGTGGGACCCTTCTCCTGTGTGTGCGCCAGGTGCCTTAAGGGTGTCTCACCTTCCCCTGATGCACCAGGTGTGGGCCGCTGTCTGAGGTCAGATACAGAATTTGTCCGTGCAGGGATCCCCTCCAAGCCTAGCTCATCTCCGTCCCCATGCCCTATTCTCTCTCAGGCGGGTAGGACGCCAGGGGCGCGGATGTATTTGCAGCAGTGCAGATCAGACCAGAGATAGGCCCTGGTGATCTAGCAGCGCTCTGAAAAAGCGAGCAGAAGGATGACAGCACAGCACAAGTCATTTAGGAGTCAGGGACTCCTGGGTTCCATTCCCAGCCCTGGCTCCCTGTGTGACCTCGGCCGAGTCACTTACCTTCCCTGCGCTTCATTTTCCCCATCTGCAAAATGGGGCTAATAAATCCTATCTTCCTCGGCGCAGGTATTGGAGGCTTTTGCAGAGTTCCTCTCCCTCCCATCCCGAATTCCTAGTCGTGCCGGGACACCCAGGTCCTTTAGACACGCGGAATAGACAGACGAGACAGGATTCGCCTTCCGGAGGGTCAATAAAGGAGTCGCGGGAGCAGATCTGGAGACAGGGCCCTGGATTCTGCAATCTGTGTCTAAACACCACTTAACCGAACGGTGCCATTGAATTCAATGGGGCTCCTAGCGCAGTAAGTACTAATTAATGTAAGGGCTCTGTTAAAGCAGCACCTGAAAACGCCCCCTTCCCCGTGCTTGCCATGCACCGAAACCGAAACACATCCAAAGCGGCTCTGGCACGGTACCTAAGGGTGCTCCATGGGAGGGAAGTGCCCCTCCAAGCACTTCAGCTCATCAGAGTGCTTCACAAAAGTCAATAGTCCTCCAAGGACCAGGCATCAAAGCTCAAGTACTCGCAGAGCGTAAGTGGTTTGATACTGTAGATGGCAGAACAGGGTGGGGAAAAAAAAGACTGTGCGGCATGTGATACATTTCGCTAATGTCCGGCAAGAATCACCCTGTGAGGGGACAGGTGTCAGCAGGGTCTCGACGGGTTTGCTGGGGGAAAATACCACACGGATCCTTCGTGTTTCACGATGGAATGAGGGGACAAGGAGCAGGGCTTTGCATGTCTTTTTAAATCAAGATAATCGATGTAACGCTGATAAAAGTGGACCAAATCTACCATCCTGGAGAGGGAAGATCTTGGTACAGCTGGGGCAGTGTCAGAGCAAGATGACCTGCCTATGCTGCAAGGTGGAGAGACGCTCGAGGGCTGCAAGGTGCATGCCACTCACGCCTTGGCCTCACCACTGAGGCTGCCAATCGCAGGCAGGGTTGGGCGATGTCCCCCGGCAAATGGATCGAGGCCCTGCACTCTCATTTCACGTAGGCCACCCACCAGCCAACTCGCGTCACTCACTGGTTGCAAACTGGGCTAACACGGATAGTGCAGGCAGGGCCCGGGCTGCATTATGGAAGATTACATCTTCTTCTGACACGTGGCCTCTTTGGCAGACAGGCTGCTGGGTGAGATGGCCTATGGGTAACACCAATTTTCAAAACAGGCTCCAATAGTGACCCTAGCAATTTGTCATGACTGGGAGTGGGCAGTCTGACCTAGTGGTCAGAGCAGGAGTCAGATCCCAGGAGGTCAGAGTCCAAGGTAGGTCAGAGAGCAAAATGCAAGTGGAGTGTCAGGAGTTAGGCAGGGTCAGGTTACCAGGAGAACAGAAGCCGGAGACAACTTGAGAGCAGAACCACGGCTTGATAGCCAGTCAGGCCTGCTCAGGATACCAAGAAATCAAACCGCAGGAGCTGGAAGCACACGGCCCTGAGCAAGGTCGATCCCACTTGCACGGACTGGGTTTAAAGAGGGGCTGTGAGCCAATCAGCTCCCAGGACTGGGGTCCACTCTGAGTTCAGCTCCTGTTCAGACAACTGTTAGCAGGTCTCTGGGTGGCAGGATGAAACCTACTAGTTCCAAAGCACCCTGTGGACCAGCATTGAGCCCTATGGTCCCTGACCCAATTACAGGCCAATGAGCCTAACTTAGTACCAAGCAAACTGATCGAAACTATAGTAAGGATCAGACCCCAAGATGAATCGTCAACAGGGCTTTTGTAAAGGGAAATCATGCCTCACCCATAGAGGAGAATTCTTTGAGCGGGGTCAACGAGCATGTGAACAAGGGTGATCCAGTGGATGTAGTGTACCTGGACTTTCAGAAAGCCTTTGACAAGGCCCCACACCAAAGGCAAGATCTTAAGCAAAGTGAGCAGTCACGGGATAAGAGGGAAGGTCCTCTCAAGGATCAGTGTAATCAGGCCCAGACTCACCCTTGCGGCCCCTCCTGCTGGTCATCTTGGGAATTAGCTCACCAGTCATCAGAGCGCCCTCTGCAGGCCAGGTGTCCTGCCTGTTGTTGGCCCCTGTGTCCCTCCCAGACCCCAGTGCCCTTAGCTTGGGTGCTGCCCCCCCTGGCAGTACCCCACTCTCTCTCTGGGTCTCCCCACCCCCTATCCCAATGTCACCTCAGTCATGGCTACTGCCAGTCACCATCTAGCCTCCGTGCCCTGGGGCAGACTGCGTCTATCAGCCAAACATCACCAGCAACAAGGGGTTTGGACTGGCTGCCTTCACCCACCCTCAGGCTGCCCCTCTGCAACCCCAATACCTTTATGGACCTAGGACCAGGCCCTGCAGCCTGGGGAGGTGCTGGCCTAGGGCTTCCCTGCCCCCAAGGCCTTTCCCCAGCCCTGCCTCACTCTAGGTCCCTGGTGAGTTCCCCAGCAGCCAGGCCTGTCTCTCTCTCCAGTCAGAATGAGACTCCCAAACTTCTGTCTGCCCTGGCCTTCTTATAAGGCCTAATTGCTCTGTTTGGGGCGTGGCCCCAGCTGCAGCCACTTCGCCAATCAGCCGGGGTTTTGCTCCTTTCCACAGCCCCAGCCCTCTACAGGGCTTTTCCAACCCCTTCAGGGCTGGAGCGGGTGTTCACCCCGCTACAATCAGTAACGGCTTAAAAGACAGGAAGCAAAGGGGAGGAATCAGGGGTCAGTTTTCACAATGGACAGTGGGAAATAGTGGGGTCTCCCAAGGATCTGTGCTGTTCAACATATTCATAAATGATCCGGAAAAGCAGGTGAACGGTGAGGTGGCAAAGTTTGCAGATGATACTAAATTACTCAAAAATAGTTAAGTCCAGAGCTGACTGCAAAGGGTTCCAAAGGGACCTCACAAAACTGGGTGAGTGGGCAACAAAATGGCAGATGAAATTCATTATTGATAAATGCAAAGTAACGCACATTGGAAAAAAATAATCCTAACGATACGTATAAAATAATGGGGTCTAAATTAGCTGTTACCGCTCAAGAAAGAGATCTTGGAGTCATCATGGATCGTTTTCTGAAAACGTCTGCTCGGTGTGCAGTGGCAGTCAAAAAAGGGAACAGAAAGTTAGGAACCATTAGGAAAGGGATCGATAATCAGACAGAAAATATCATAATGCCACTATATAAATCCATGGCACGCCCACATCTTGAATACTGTGTGCAGATCTGATCACCCCATCTTAAAAAGGGAAAGGTACAGAGAAGGGCAACAAAAATGAGTAGGGAAATGGAACAGCTTCCATATGGGGAGAGATTAAAAAGATTGGGATTGTTCATCTTAGAAAAGAGTTGACTAGAGGGGGATATGCTAAAGGTGTGTAAAATCATGAATGGCTGGAGAAAGTCAATAGAGAAGTGTTATTTACCCCTTCACCTAACACAAGAACCAGGGGTCATGCAATGAAATGAATAGGCAGCAAGTTTAAAACAAACATCAGGAAGTATTTCTTCACACAGCGCACAGTCAACCTGCGGAACTCCTTGCCAGAGGATGTTGTGAAGGCCAAAAGTATGATTGGATTCAAAAAAGAACTAGATAAGTTCCTGGAGGATAGGTCCATCAATGGCTATTAGCCTAGATGGTCAGGGACACAAGCCTGTGTTCTGGGTGTCGCTAAGCCTCTGACTGCCAGAAGTTGGGACTGGATGATGGGGATGGCCCTGTTCTGTTCGTTCCCTCGGAAGCACTGACAGGATACTGGGCTACATAGACCATTGGCCTGACTCAGTATGGCCATTCTTATGTTCTTATGTCTAATACAGAAGGGAAAGTCCTGTGTTCTTGTGCTGAATCATGAGTTGTTCTCTGCTTCCTCCAGTCTCTTCAATATATTGCATTAGGTCAGGGATACCGTAATTACTCCTCTCCTTGCAGCAGCATGGCTGAAGGGTGCATTTTATCATCCGCGCCTTCGGTAGAGGTAGATTAAGGCTAAACATGGGCTGGATGAGTCAACAGAATCCTCCACATAAATCTCTCGGAGCTACCAGACCAGTCTTCCATTCTCCCTTCTAGCCTGCCACAGGCTGTAATGTGCAAGATGGACGGGACCAGGGACCCAGGGCTGTGAGGCGCTGGGCACCTCCTGCAATGTTCAGAGCACCCTGCCCTCCCCTCGAAGCCTCCGAAAATTGAAGGCACCCAGCACCTTGCAGATCTGGGCTCCAAATCAGCCCGTATGTGTCTGTGGGTCAGGGTGAACCAAGGCTGTTTACATCCCTGAGGGACCCAGGGGCCTTAGATTACACCCACCCCACAGGAAACCAGTTTCCCCTCCCCGTTTATTCCCTGCACAGTTATTTTGATCGGTGAACAGCTCCCACACCCGCCTGCCCCCAACACCTCCTGCAAGCGAGCCGCTCGCTCTAGAGAAGAACAAACTGGTGTGATGATTTATGAGGTGTCTTAGCGCATTGTGCCGCATGACGGCGGAACAAGACTTAACGAGTCGCAGACCTTTAACACAAACAACAGGGCGGGATTCGTGCTCTTTCTCCGGTGTCATGGGAAGAGCCTTCGCCACAGGCTCGGCCTAATTGGCAGCCAGTAGCCGGGAGACATCTCTGGGTGAAGGGGTCAGCTGAGAGCCAGGTGCCCTTGTTTTGGCAAATAGTAAATTTGCTGGAAAATGCATTTGGGGGGCATTTAAACCGATCTGCGAGGTCAGCGACCGGTTGCGGCTGAAAAGAAATGGAAACGGTTTTCTGAAAAAGTGGAAACGGTTCATTTCAGCCATTTCAAAATGTCCGTTTGTTTAGGAGCGTGGCTAATTTTTGATAGCGAGAAAGGGTGAAAACACCTCAAAAGACCCAAAACTAATTGAACAGTTTTATTTTGGGCCTTGTGCCCCAGCCATACAGATAGTCAGTAGATCATTCCTGACACCCCTGCCCCCCTTCTGCGGCTCAATATAGCCACCCAGTCTGGTTTCCCAGTGACCACAGAACCTCAGAGTTAAGAACACCAGCGTGACAAACTGACTGGTCAACCACACACCTCATTTGGAACCGGAAGTACACAAGCAGGCAGCAACAGAGACTAAAAAAAAAGCAAATACCGTGTTAAACATAAACTACTAAAGCGGAAGCAGCATTTTTCTTCTGCATAGTAAAGTTTCAAAGCTGTCTTCGGTCAACGCTCAGCTGTAAACTTTTTCAAGAACAACCATAAAGTTTTGCTCAGAGTTACAAACAGCCTCCGTGGCGGAGGTGTTCGAAACGCTGAGGTTCTACCGCGGTTTGCTCAATCCTGCTTTGCAGGTGTGTGTGACTGGGGGGGTGACCACACACTGCGGAGTCCAACACGGTGGGGAAGGATATGAGGGGAGGGGTTGCGGTGGTCAGATGGGTGGGCCTCAGGCAGGCAAGCTGGGGATATCATGGAAATGCCGCATGAAGGCCGGGGGAAAGAGAGTACCCTATTGCAGAGCCATCCCTGGACTCTACTGCAGGCAGTACGGTAGTGAGTGGCTGGAGGGGAGGGGAGAAAGGGGCAGATCGGGGGGCGGGGAGGCCAAGGGAAAGAGGGGCAATTAACAAAAGGCTGCGGTTTGCCTTTTCTCAGCCTGTGCAGGGAAGAAGGTAAATAAAGCACAGAAATGGTTGAGTTCCCCTGAGATAAACAACGAGCATTGGACCTGGTCCAACCCTGCCCATCTCCACAGCCAGTGCAGTGCCAGGCCGCCAATGGGGCACAGAGGGGACAGAACTCCCAAGGAAACTGACCTCCGGCTCTTTGGGTGATGAGTGTGCCAGGTCTCAGCTCCTCGCTAAGGAAAGGGGGATCAAGTGAAAGGGGGTGGCCGGGAGTTAGGAAGCTGGCTGCCGATTATGAGTTAAAGCAAAAGCCAGGCCAGTGGGCGGGGCCTGGGGAACCCCAGGAACTGAGCATGCCAGTTCTCAGCAAGGGAAGCTGCAGGCAGGTGTCCACAGTCACTCTGGGAATATTGGGGAGATGTGTTTATAGACAGCGATTCACAACAGAAATGGGAGCAGGGGGGCTCTTGGAAGCCCCGCGGGCTCCATGCACCGAGTGTGTCAATTCTCAGCCCGGGGGAAGGATTCAGAACCAGCTGCACACCAGATTCCATCTCTGTCTCTCCGAGCCAACCTGCGCCTGATGCACTGCCAAGAAACAAAGGTTTGAAGAGGGATCCTTTCTCTCCCGCCTCTTAACGTCTCTCAGACCTCTAGAGAATCTCTCCTGAATGGAATTAAAAAGAACAATCACCTGAGGGTCTCTCTTTCACTCGCTTCTGGTGCCTTTTCTTTGCACTGATCCGTGTGCCGCCTTCTTAGGCGCCGGTATTAGTAGTGGGGAAGCTATTTCTGTGCCTAGGAAATGGCAAATTCTATTTAACTTGCCATTGTTCCCAGCACAATAACAAAAGGAAGGTGTGCGAGAACAAAGTAGCAGGGTAAATAGAAACAGGGAGACGCAGAGCCTTGCCATCCGCTGCTCGGCACAGGCGTGGGAGCTGGGGAGCTCTGGCATAGGGGGGAGGGGGTTAGCAAGTCCGAGCGCTGCTCAGCTTTTCCACCAGCTTGCTAAGCTCTCTGGACAGAGCCACAGAACGTTTATTGAGGATGGCTGACCCCTGGGAGGCCTGTCCGTGGTTTGGAGACCCCCGTTCACGTGCCCATCTCTTGGAGGGCAGCGCATGGGATGCAGATATCTAAGGGGCAAATCACTCACTGCAGCCACAGAGGCATGGGGGAGGAGCAGGGCCACCAAGATCTGAGCACCCCACTCGGCTGGCAGCGTGCAAGGGCAGTCGAGACGCATCCGGTGGATTGCAGGGGGAGGAGAAACTGCATTGATAACCGGGCTGGGCTGCATACCCCTCACAGGTAATGAAAGAGTTAACTAGAGACAGAGCAATCAGGGCCCCTGGCTGCACTGGCAGGTGGGACAGGTCCCTCTGAAGATGACGCCCAGCTGGGGGGTGAGCCTAAGGAAAGGGAGGCTGTAGGGAGAGAGGGGAAGAACGCTGGGTCCTTCTCTGCTTGCTAAGGACGGGAGGAGAGGCCTGGAGAGAGGCAGATGTGCAGCCAGTCTGGAAGAGGCCCTGAAGGAAGGTCAAGGTAGGACGAAATCCAGGGAGCGGTGAGGAGTCAAGGGAGTAGACCTTAGCTACTCACGGCAGGGTCCCTGGACTGGAACCCAGATGAGGGGAAGGATCTGGGTTTCCCTGCTGAGTTTGGAGCTGGGCCTCCAGAGCAGGGCTGCCCGGGAAGGGGCCCCCGAAATTGCTTTGCCCCAGGCCCCCTGAATCCTCTGGGCGGCCCTGCTCCAGAGAGAAAACCCGAGGAGTGAGACCTCGCACAAGAGCGGCGGGACGTCCTGCAGAGCCGGGGGAGGAAGAGTCGGGGGGAGGGAGCCTGGGTAGCGGGTGCAGAATTATGTTGATTTGAGTTTTGTTTACTGGACTCTTGGTTTGCCCAGGAAGGGGCAGGAGAGAAGGTGAATTGGCTGGAGAGCAAGGTCATCATGAGAAGAGGCTGGGCTGGAGAGGTTGTTGGTGGGACCACCAGGGGGGAGAGCCTGCTACTCCACAGCCAGCCATGAGGGGGCGCCTCAGCAAGTGACTCCTCTCCAATAACACTCCAGAACGGATCTGAATTTGGTGTCATGCAGTCTGGCTGATGTAATGCTCCGAGCCGCTAAGGGAGCCGGGTCTTGCTGCTCTCTAGGGGACCACATGTCGGGTACACATAGATGGCACAACTGTGATTGCCCATTCTTTGCGTTCACGGCTAAGGAGCGGTCTTTGGAGTGCTGGAGTTGTAACCCACACACCGCCTGGGTGCGGTGCTCTGTCCTATCTAGTGGCACCGAGACCACGTAGAGATTAATGAGTCGGCTACAGCCTTAGTGAAGATCCATGTGACCTTTAGCTCATGGAGTAGCGGCTCCTGCACTAAGCTTCAGAGATCCCAGGTTCAATCCTACTGGCGTCTGTCAGACTGATAGCTAGGGCATATAAGACAACTTGTCCCCCAAACGACTCCTTGTTCTGGGAAGTTGCATGGAAATGCAGATGTCACAATGTCTCGCAGACACAAGGTGGATGCTCCAGCAGTGGTGAGTGGTTGTGGAGTGATTCTCAAAGAGGGTAAGGTTGTTGGGTGGCTGGAGCCTGACAGGCATTAGGAACAGCCCTGGAGGACCAGCAAGACTGACAGTCTGTCTTATAATCGCTAACTCCATGGATTAGGAATGGGAAACCCGCAATACCCTCAGTTAGTATCAGAACCCTGAATTTTGCCCTATTGTCATGTCTGGGGGTACTTACAAATAAAAGGATGCCTGTTAATTATCCAACCAAGTAGCTGGAGCACAGAAGACGGAATAGGAGAGTGAGTTGCTGGTCATTTGATTTTTACAGGTTCTTTTATTTAACTGAAAAATTCCCAGGTTTTAGAAAAGCAATTATTTGTTTTTTACTGATTTCCCCCACACACACACACACCTCTCAACTTTGGACCACACAAGGACATGAAAACACTCAGGATGTTAAATTAATCCAATCCATTACACTGGGTAGACCCCGTTTTGGTAGGGTTGCCAGGGCTGGCTTAGACTTGCTGAGGCCCAGGGCCGAAGCTGAAACCCGAATCCCACCACTTGGGGCCGAAGCCTGAGGGCTTCTGCTCTGGGTGGCAGGGCTTAGGTTACAGGCCCCCTGCCTGGATCTGAAGGTGGGCTTCACTTTTGCCCCTCCCGCCCCACGGGGCGGTGGGGCTTGGGTTTTGGCCCCCCATCCTAGGCTGCGGGGCTTGGGTGGGCTCAGGCTTCCGTCCCCTCTTCGGACCGCTGGGGTCATGTAGTAATTTTTGTCGTCAGACGGGGGTCACGGAGCGATGAAGTTTGAAAATCCCTGGGCTAGACTAATTGATTATTAACTTAACTACATCTAAGTGTGACCGTTACTCTATTAAAGTAAGGCAGGGTAGTAGAAGATACACACATGCGAGCATAAAGAACAGGAGTACTTGTGGCACCTTAGAGACTAACAAATTTATTAGAGCATAAGCTTTCGTGGACTACAGCCCACTTCTTCAGATGCATATTTATTCCGTATTCTGACTTTTCTCTATTTGCGGATTTTTTCTGTCCTCCCGTCCCTCCTATTAACCCCAGTATTTACCCAGAAAACGCTGACATTATTTTTTTGCACTGATTCTCACCCATTTTTTAAGATTTATAAGAAGCCCAATAATTTCCTGGGAAACGTTCAACAAAATAACAACCGACAATGAAGGGCCTGGCTTACTGGTAATTTCCATTTGCCAGTTCCTTGCCTTCCCCAACTGTACTGGAGTCATGAACAGGCAGCGTTCTGACACCACCTGCTGGTAGCCAGGCAGCAATGATCCCCTAAGCCTCCCTCAGTTAGAACAACTTCGGAGTTCCAGAAGAAGGCTAGCAAGAGAAATGTTATTAAGCAGCTCATGACACAGAGGGGAGGAGAGCAGGATAAAGAATGGGAGACTAGGACCAACAGATTTGTCAGTAAGTAACATTCCCTTGTCCCTCTCTTTTCCCATCCTACAACCTCAGCTTCTTGGATAGACTGCTGATGTAGCTAGCAGTATCTGCTGATGGGCAATGCTATGTTACTGGCCACTAGCAGGGTTCTACAGCTAGGGTGACCAGATGTCCCGATTTTATAGGGACAGTCCCGATTTTTGGGTCTTTTTCTTAGATAGGCTCCTATTACCCCCCACCCCCTGTCCTGATTTTTCACACTTGCTGTCTGGTCACCCTATCTACAGCCAAAGGGGCAACCTGAGAAGCAGAAAGGCCCTAGCAGACAATGTCATATGACTTGCGTGGTTTAATTACGTATCTTGTGATATTTGGTGCTTTTCTTAAAGCCTCAGCTCCCGGAGTCCCGGGATGAGGTGAGACGCTCAGGCATTTTCTTTTTTAAAGAAGACGACAATAGGCCTTGTTTTCAAGCTTTTCTTGGATGCTGCATCAACGACAGCACTGGCAGACAAATTCAAAGAACCCCATATTGAAATCTCATGATTTTTCAGCCAATCCCGTGATTTTGGGGGGGAGGGACAACTCACAATTTCTGAACGTTTGGGGTTGACGATACTGGGGGGGGGTGACAACCATGTCACCACCACCTTACAGACCTTGGGCATGAAGAGGTGACTTCTGTAGCAAGCGACAAGATCAGAAGAAGGCAACTAGCCTGCTCATGAGCTGTGCTAATGCAGTCAAAGACTCAGCTAGCCAAGGTGACTTTAGCAGTAGCTTTGCCCTTGTGGGATCCCTCAAAAGAGACAGTTGCTTTGACTTCCTATGGTCTCGAGAAAGACAAAACTTGAGAACTTGCCTTGCTGCCATCTTGTCCTAGGAGGGATACCAGGTAACACTTCAGAGAGAGAGGAAGAACAATGGGTTAATTCAGATGGAATTTGGGATTCAAAGATTCAAGGGGGATGAGCACCAAGATATGTACCATAGATAGATGGTTGTGTTGGGGGGGGGATAAATAGATGGATAACAAAACTGAAGAGGAAGCTGCGGGGTGGGGGGGTTGGGAAACGGCACTCTGGCCCAACTAGGTGCTAATCAGCCTTTACCAACTCTCTGCTAAGTGTCATGGATGCAATGTTGTCAGCCCAAGTCTGCAGCCAGCTTGAGATAATAGCACTGAGAGGTGTGAACTGCCCCAGTCATCTCAGTGGGGTGTTAACTCTGAAATGACTCTGTTTTCCTATTAGCGTTATTAACCATTTAACGGCTGATAATTTTAGCAAAATTATCCAGCTAGGCCTTGGCTACACAGTCGCGCCACCAGCGCTGCAAGAGAGCTCTCACAGCGCTGTATGTACTCCACCTCTCCGAGGGGAAAAAGAAGAACAGGAGTACTTGTGGCACCTTAGAGACTAACAAATTTGTTAGTCTCTTAGTCTCTAAGGTGCCACAAGTACTCCTGTTCTTCTTTTTGCGGATACAGACTAACACGGCTGCTACTCTGATCCCTCTCCGAGGGGAGTAGCTTGCAGCGCTACTGGCCACTAGCAGGGTTCTACAGCTAGGTTGACCAGATGTCCCGATTTTATAGGGACAGTCCCGATTTTGGGGTCTTTTTCTTAGATAGGCTCCTATTACCCCCCACCCCCTGTCCTGATTTTTCACACTTGCTCTCTGGTCACCCTATCTACAGCCAAAGGGGCAACCTGAGAAGCAGAAAGGCCCTAGCAGACAATGTCATATGACTTGCGTGGTTTAATTACGTATCTTGTGATACTGGTGCTTTACAGCGCTGCACTCGCTGAGCTGGGGGGGGGGGGGCATTTTCACACCCCTGAGTGCAGCAAGTTGCAGCGCTGTACAGAGCCAGTGTAGCCAAGGCCCTAATGTGCTTAGCCCATCATCCCAGATGGACTCTCATGCTTCCCCAGCTGGCAAAGACCCCAACATCCCCCCTATCCAGCATCGAAAACCTCTAGCTTCGCCCCTTCCCCCTCCCTCCACAAGTACTTCTACCATGCATCTATGGCCTGTCAATACAAAAACCTCTGGCAGATCAAAAATGAAGATGTGCAGAGAGCATAAAATAAATTGAATTGAATAGCAAAGTACTCCCGAGGCTGCTGCCTCGATTGCATTATTCAGGTCCATGTTTAACTCCATAAAAGCCCCCATTTTTTTCATTGAATTAAGGCTGCCACAGGATTTCCTGTCTGTCTCATCAGGGGCGCTGCCGAATCCAGGGATGCTGCTGAAGAATTTAGGCACATCTTTCCCTGAAATGTGGCTGAGTGATTCATAGATGATGACAACCACTATGATCATCTAGTCTGACCTGCTGCACAACAAGAAGGTAGCTAGTTTCCCTACGGTGCCATCATAGTTTTCTTAAGTTATTTCATCAGCTTGTAGGGCCTGATCCAAAGTGTCCCTGAGGATCAGACCCTTAGTGCTTAAGGTCTAGCGCTGGATCTTCATGGATGGCCTAGGTGCCCTCACATGGGAACTACAGGGACTAGAAAAACATAGAGCCAGTTAGTCCATGTCTGTAAAATAAAAAGCACAGTCATAAATCCCCAAATCCCTTTTCGGGACAAATAAAGAAATCGGCTTTATTTCGAGCAGATCCGTAGCTCTCTGCTGCGCTGTCAGTTTCGCAATAGAGCAGCAAAACCCTGGAGGGCGTGTGTCATGGTGTCATGGTCCCAGGCTTCAAACTCACAGGCCATGCAGCTTCTGTGATGGCCTCCACACACACACACACACACACAAAAAGGATCAGACAGACCAAACCGGGATTGGACACTGGATTGTTGAAATGCTGCAAGTAAGAGGTTCTCTCTCCTGAGGTTTGAATCCTGGCTTGGCAGAGCTGAGAGATGCGTCTAAGCGACCACACTTTTAGGTGCTTATTCATCTCCAACATATCCCACTAACCCTCTTCGTTACTCCTTCCCAAGCTGACATGGGTTACACAGATGGAGGCAGAATAACCCTGGCAGAGGCAGGCTTATTGTGAAGCAATTAATCCCTTTAAAAAAAACCCTCTCTCAAGCATCAGATCACAGCATCCCTAGAAGTCAAAAGGTCTGTGCTGCGCAGACCCAGCAGTAATTGGTATAAGGCAGAGGCTTTCTTTCCAGCGGTGACAGAAGAAAGTGCGTCTCTAGCAGCCTTTTCATGCCTCTGCTGTAGAGGGACGATGCAATTATCTCTGCAGACGCATTACGATACGGCAAAAAATAGAACCCGCAATGGAAACGGCTTGTCCCCGCTTGTATTCAGCGATCGATGGAAAATTCCCTGTGCGTTACGGGGTTTTAGTTAGTGAGTTTATTCATTGACTCTTGGAACATCTGGGTGTGCTGAGCACCGGACGCCTGCCCAAAGGGTGTTTTATTGACTCAGCGCCCCCGGCCTGGGGGAGTCCTCTCCCCACACATGGTAAAAGAAAGCGAGGGGTTTCTTCAGAAGCGGCTTGCGATTCTGCATTCAGGTAGCTCTTGTTATTATTATAATTTGTATTAAAGGGAGTATTATTAGCCCCCTTTGATCAATGAGGTACGGAGGCACAGAGAGAGAAAGTGACAGGGCCAAGGCCTTAAAGGGGATCAGTAGCAGAGCCGGGCATAGCACTCAGCTCTCCTTCGCTACATCCATCCTTCCTCTCATCAGCTGATTGGCTTGGTGCTCCAAACGCTGCTTGCAGTTTGCAATGAACTAGACCCAGGAGATCGGGAGCCGGGGTCGAAAGCTTTGAAAATCAGGGCCTAAAACAGGGGTCGGCAACCTTTCAGAAGTGGTGTGCTGAGTCTTCATTTATTCACCCTAATTTAAGGTTTCACATGCCGGTAATACATTTTAACGTTTTTAGAAGGTCTCTTTCTATAAGTCTATAATATAGAACTAAACTATTGTTGTATGGAAAGGAAATAAGGTTTTTAAAATGTTTAAGAAGCTTCATTTAAAATTAAAGTAAAATGCAGAGCCCCCCGGACCGGTGGCCAGGACCCGGGCAGTGTGAGTGCCACTGAAAATCAGCTCACGTGCTGCCTTCGGCCTAAAAGTTCATCTGGACGCGGCGACAGATGAGGGGGCATGGAGGGAAGGGGATTCAGACGTACTCGCGTTGCTTTGGAAGCAGGCCCCCAATTTCCCTGATCAACAGCCACCCGGCATGACCCGCTTTGAGGAGCATTGGGCAGGGCAAGGGCCACCCGGGCCTTTCCTGCCTTTGTTCATTTGACCTAGGCTCCTTTTGTGGGGTCATTCTGCTTAGAAAAGAGCCTCAAGGCGGGCACCCCTGCTGGGGTTTCATTCCCATTTGAATGGGAGCGTTCCTTAGCTCCTGATGAATGGCAGCTCCCAGCGGGCGCCAGGCGCAACACAATGAGAGGGAGAGAGACCTAGTCTGAGAAGCACCTTGTGTCCAAGCCCCACCTTTGGGCTACACCCGGGTGGCAGATCTTGAACCCGGATCCCGGTAGTTCTCCCCTCTCGTCCCCCACAAGAAGGCAGCAGAAATAAAAATAAAGGAGCTGTAACATGCTGGAGGAGGAAGAAAGTAATTGGACGACAGGGCTGAGTGGGGGAACATCCTGACTTCCCCCCCAGCCAGGGGCTGTACCAGCGACTGGCAAAGAACAGCTGAAGGGAACAGGTGAAACCCGGCTACATTCCACTGGAGTCACCTCCCATTGGCTTTGGACCAGGCCCTTGATTTCCAACGATACCACCGGTGTCTTCCTCTGGAACAGGGAAGTGCCAGCCTGGGGGAGGTGCGGGCACCCTCTTGAGAGGCTCCACCTTGATCCAAGCGCCCTCGGAGATCAACAGGATGGGCACAGTACAGGCAGCGGCAGTGCAATCTTCCCCTTCCGGCCCATGGAGCCCCCCCACTCCTGGGGCAAGAGGGGGGATTGCTGCCATGGAGTGCCAGTAGCAATGTGGGGCACGGGCAGGTGGACGCAGCTGTAATACTGGGGCTTTGTGCTTGGCAGCAGAGGCGTCTCCCAAGGGGAGGAGTAGAAGCCACATGAACTGAGTCATTTACATCTAAACCGGATCTAGAGGCTGGATAATATATAGCAGGGACCAATCCTGCCTGCAAGCTCTGTGGGGCAGGAATTGTCTTTTTGTTTGTACAGCGCCTGGCGCAATGGGGTCCCGCTCCAGGCCCGGAGTTGCCGGGGCTACCACAATACAAACTTTAACAAATGCACGTGACGTGACCAAGCTCCCATGTCTCTGCAGATGGCCCTGAGCTAACTCCTTCCACCTTAGATCCAAACACTCCGACGTTGTCCATGGGGGTGCGTGGCTGAGAATCTGAGCCCGGGTAGGGGTCTGAAATCCACAGCACCTCCCCCTTCTCTGTGCTTGGCTGAGCTCAAATCCTGGATCCAGCTGCAGATGTCACAGCTGAGTTCTCTCTCATGGTCTAGGCACCCCCAGTTCCAGTGAGAATCCAGAATCCAACCCTGGATTCCAGCTTGGGTGGGGGCTCCCTCTTAATTTCAGCGATGCCCAGGATCAAGGAGGCGAGGACAGGTGCTGGGCTCCATCTGCCGGAAGCCCATTTAGAGATCAGGAGCTCGGGAGTGTGTAGGGGGGCGGGAGGGGAGCGGAATTCTGTGGGGGGTGTTACAAACAAAGTGTCTGCTTGGCTAGGCGGTCTGGAGGACCCAGCACGTGAAACCCGTGGGTTGCGTGTACCCCTCGGTGCCTGATCTGCAGAGCATACGAGTCTCTTACAGCCCCCGCTGGGGAAGCTTGGCTCGTTAGTTCAAGCCGTAGCTGCTCATGCCTTTAGTTCTGGAGGACCCCAGTTCAATCCCGGGTGGGGCAGCCTTGAGGGATGCGCCTCCCAACCCCCTGTTGGCAATGAGGCCAAGGAGAGAACGGGCCATAGGGACCAACCCCTCCGGAGCTTATGCTGCCATTAGATAACTTCCGTGTCTGGACCAGCTGGAGGATCAGGGGATAGTATGTGAAAGTCGCCCCACAGTGGCACAGGAGCCAGGGGTGGACCTGGCATGGCCTGGTTTCACCTGAGCAGCTGTTTGCAACGAGCAGCCGCTGTCCTACACCAGAGCAGAGGCAGATGGCTCTGTTCATCTCTTCCCCCAGGGCGCACGCTGCGCCGGGGTCTGTCAAGCAGAGGCAAGATCACGCTCAGGCCGTTTGATCATTTCCACATTTAATTAGAAACGTATTCAAACCAGCGAACCCCTCGCTGCGTGTCAGACGCTTCCCCGAATGCCGGCGCGGTGGAGAGACAATCGCTGTCTAGCGTTTAAAAGGCTGCAGCCGTTCAGTGGAATTCTCACCTTGGGTCCCAGCTGACGGATGTTCAGCGCCGGGTAACCTGTAAAATCCCACTACAAAGTGACACGGACCCGTGGGCCTGAGAAGAGCAAGACCCACCTTGCTGGAGAAGGTACCTTTCCATTGTCCTCTCTTGTAACGCCGGCTGGGGTGGGACTGGAGGAGATGGGAGCTTCCAAAGAGCAGGGACCCCTGCTGGAAGATGACTCTGGCATCTCCTGCAGTGATGCCTCTTGGAATTAGCTGGCCTTGAAGGAGCTGTGAGCTTTGCATAGCAGGTGCTTTGTAAGTCTCCAAAGCTTAAGCTCTGGGGAAGGTCCCATCTTCCACCATCCAAAGGAAGCAGGCACTGGCTACCCCAGCCAGAGCGGAGGGACAGTGCCGTGACCCGGACTAGGTACTAGGAGCCTGGCTGAGGCTCTGAAGCGGGGCAGAAGCCAAGTGGTCACCAAGTCACCTCCTGGGTAGCTGTGCAGGAGGAGAGATGCGTCCCAGCGGTCGGACGGCCACACCCTCGCTTGTGTCGCTCTTTGTCCTCTCTCCCAAGGTCCAAACGTCTGTCCTCACGTCCTGATTCAATAAGCAGAGTGCTCTGACGTCGTTTCCCTAATGATGGGCCATCTCAGCCGGATAACGTAATTACAAGATTGTCCCGTCAGGGCTGCAAAGTGGAGTCTAAGCAGCTGTTACTGCAAGGGGTTGGCTTGGGAGGTTTTGGGAGATGGGGAAGAGGCTCCTATTCTCCTTGCAGATGGGAATGGGGCCTTGTGCTTCTGACCCCTCCCGACATACCCAATTCTACCTCCAAAGGGGGTTCCCTACCCCTCTGATGATCTCTAGCAGCAACTAACAGCTGAGTTGAATGCTATTTAGCACTCAGAAGGCCACACCAGCTTTAGCTAACTCCCCCCCACAGCACCCCCTGCGAGGTAGGTCGGTCAATATCATCCTCCCCATTTTACAGATGGAGAAACTGAGGCACAGAGCGGCAAAGCAACTTGCCCAAGGTCACCCAGCCAGTCAGCAGCAGAGGTGGAGGCAAAGAGCTCAGGTGTCCCGGCACCCAGCACCGCGTTTAGGCCACTAGACAACAGTCCGCGCCCAGGCGGGGTTACAAGCAGCTCTCCGAGCACGGCTCCCTGCTCACTATTCGTTTGCTTTAATTAACTACTAGTCTAAGAAGTCGGGGGTAGGTTTGATCTGCTGTATGTGTGATCCTGGTGGGACGTACGCGGCAAAGAGCTGAGCTCCGTTTGTGTCCTCCGGGCTCCTTGGTGGGGATGGTGGGCAGAGCCGTGCTAACGTCCCAGTCGGAGTTTTGTCGGCACGTGTAGGATAAATACATCGCCTCCATCCCAGGATAGGAGGAAGAGTGAAAAAGTCGGCGTGGGTTGTGGCAGCAGCCTGTAGCTAAGAGGGAAAGAGGGGATGTAGCAACAGTCTGTAGGAGAGAGAGAGAGAAAGAGAGAGACGGAAGATGGCACAGGGCTACAGGAGAGAGAGGGGGAACGTGACAGCACTCCACTGGTGGAGGTGGGTGAGAGAACACGAATGGGCAGGGGTCCACCGAAGAGACACGGGCACAGGTGGCTGCCTGTAGGCGAGTGACAGCCATCCATAGGCAAGAGGGAAGGTGGCGCGAGTCCAGCGGAGGGGGAGAGAAGGGGGGAGCGTGGCCACAAGTGGAAGGGAGAGGGAAAGAGGAAGCTGTTTGGGGAGGGGAGGGAAAACAGTCCCCTGGGGAAAGAGAAAGGGTGACTGTGGCACTGGGTGGAGGAGGAGGAGGAGCAGAGGGGGATGTGGGTGCTGCTTAGGGAAGGGGGGGGTTTCTGTCTGTGGCATCCACTTGTCTTTTTCACCTGGCTCCCCTCTCCTCCTTGGGCAGGCACTCTGGGCCCAGAGCCAGGTCCCCAGTGGGCTCTGGGCCAGAGAGAAAGGAGATCGCTGTCAGGGATCACAGCGTCAGGGGCCCCGCATGCTCAGGGGGCGTCTCACTCCCAGCGACTCCCCGTTAGCCCAGCCCAAGAGGCAGTGGACACCGCTGGGTCACCCGCACAGAGAGAGGGGGCGGGCCAATTCCCCACTGCCCCGCTGCTCTGATGGGGGCGAGGGCAGGAGGGAATCAGGCCCCCTGGTCTCCTGCCTGCCCCCTGTAGGCCCCTGCCGGGGGGACGCACCCAGCCGTCACTGCTTCCTCTTCACCACCTGCCTCAGGTGCAGCTCGCTCTCCGCCGCCACGATGGGCTGCTCGTTCTGCAGGTGGTAGTTGATCAGGTGGCTGATGCTCTCGAACAGGACGTCCTTGGTCCTCACCTGGAGCAACAGAACGGGGAAGGGGGTGGGTGCCAGGCGGGGGCCGGGGAGTGGGCAGGTAGTGCTCCACCCAGAGAGGAGGCTGGTGGGGTGCCCGTCAAGGACATTCGGGCTGAGTTTGGGGAGCCCAGCCGG
The DNA here is from genome assembly GCF_013100865.1 of Trachemys scripta elegans. NCBI lineage: Eukaryota > Metazoa > Chordata > Testudines > Emydidae > Trachemys > Trachemys scripta. The sequence continues at coordinate 6,168,991 of NC_048319.1, read as the reverse complement.
GTCCTTACCACGCCCTCGGGATCCACCAGCAGCAGGTGCTTGGGCTGCCCGCCGTCCATGCCCGTCAGGACGTACTGCCCGGGGTTGGTGATGCTGTCCCTCACCAGGAAGTCCCCGTCCATCTGCAGCAGCTTCTCGGCGTCTCGCCGGCTCATCTTCCCGTGGTACCAGGGCTCCCGCTTCAGCTGCTCTTCCGTGGGGGCGACGGGAGCCTTCCGGGTGGGCGGGCTGGGCCACTGGTCCTCAAGGGGAGGGCTGGCCCCGCCAGCCACCGTGGACTCGTGCAGCTTTAGGGCGTCTTCGAAAGGCCCTGCAAGAAGCCAAGAATATAAAGCAAGGAGGGGACAGGCCCTGGCAGCTACCCTAGCCGGGATCACATCACAGGGCGCCCAGTCCCCAGACCTACTGCCAGCTGGGTCTGGGAAGAATTCCCCCATTGCTGGACCTGGGCTGGCTCTGTTAAAGGCCTTGAGCCAAAGGCCAAAGGCAAGTCCCACTCTTCTGTTCTAATGAGGTGCTTACTCCGTGCCCCTCACCGCAGCCTCTGAGCACCTTCTGGTGGTGCACTAGGCGACACGGGTAACGTCTGCCACATGTGCCGTGGTCTCTCCTCCTTCTCTAAGGAGACGTGTGTGCAGTGGAGTGGTTTGATGGGCTTTCCTGGGACAGAGAAGGAGTCTCCCCTCCTTGCGTCTGAGGAACTGGGCTCTGTAGCACGGCTAAACCCCTGGAAATCACCACCTAGGCCCAACCAAAGCGACGAGGTGAAATGCCGCAAGGGGCTGAACAGCCCAGCGCGACGGGCCCCGATTCAGCAGGGGTCTGAAGCCCAGGCCTGACTGTGGGTACGTCTACACTGCAAAAAAAATACCAACCCAACCCGCAGCCACGAGTCTCAACAGACTACGGCTCACGGGGCTCAAAATAGCCACGTAGACCTTCGGGCTGCGGCTGAAACCCGGAGCGGGGGGTGGGTCTCACAGGCCGGGCTCGAGCCGTGGCTACATTGCTATTTCTAGCCCCGTCGGGCGAGCCCGAATCCGCTGACCCGGACTCAGAGACTCACTGCCACGGTTTTGCAATGTAGACGTACCCTGTAAGGACAGGAGGACTGCAGGGAGGGGCTGCCCCGGAGTGGAAGGACAGCCCAGGGGTTCCGTGTGAACCTAGCACTCTGGAGATCTAGGTCTGAGTCCCTGCTTTCCCTCCGGGGCCCGTGGTTCTCCAGCTCTAGACTTCAGTTCTCATTTGTAACAGGGGTTAATAGCCCTGCCCTGCCCTGCCTCTGATCGGGGGTTAGAAGGCTAAAGCTGATGAGATGCTCAGACCCTCCAGAGATGAGGGCTCCGGGCAGGTCTAAACTAGCCAGCCAGTCACCTGTTGGTTAGGCACGTGAAGTTGGATGCTAATGATACCCACAAGCACCCTGTGAAAGGCAGAAGCCTGGCGCGGCTGAGTGTCTGTTCCTCTGCCCCTGTGTTTCCTGGGCATGCCAGCCGAGGGGGCGCTGGCTAAACAAATCCCCGGCCTCCCTCCCATGCTCGCCCGCATCCAGCAGAGCACCAGGACATGGCGGAGGGCGAGTCGCTTTTTGCATCTCGCATTCAGCGCTGCCGCAGCCCTGGCGATTCAGTCCACGGCTGCTCAGCGGTGTCACCCTCAGAAAAGATTCGGAGCCCTTCCTCCTTCCCTAGCTGGCGCTTGGGGTGGGTGGGTTGGTTCGCGTCTTTCGGCTCCTGGCTGGAAACGGGAGCCGCTCACTGACAGGGTTGGAGCGACGAGCGCTGGCCAAGCCCCAGGGGCAGTGCAGGGTCTGTAGCTCCTTGGGACGATGGGACTTCTCAGCGGGATGCACTCAGGGCCGGCTCCCATTTGGACCCCAAGTCTGCAGGCTGCTGCCTCTCCCCTCAGCATAAGGGCAGGCGGCCTGGCAGGGAAGGGGCAGGGGTCCTGGGCTCTATTTGCTCAAACAGCCTCCTCACCTGTGAAATGGGGTCACACAGGCGTCCCTGCTCCTTACAGGGCTTTTGAGGGGAAATTCGTTCCGGTCTGTTGAGGGATCTGAGCTCAGGAGAGAGCAGGGTACAGCAACGAATCCCTAGCTCTCTAGGATGTCGCTCTGTTGCAGATTGAGGCCGCAAGGCTAAAACAGGAGTAGAACGGGGCTTCTGATTCAAAAGCGAGGGCGCCTACCGCTGGAGTCCCATGAGCAGTACAGAGTCTAGGACTCATAGCTGAGCAATACTGACCACAGCCAGGAGAGGGCAGTGTTAAACACCTGCCAGATGGCGACAGCGCTATTGACAGGAGAGCCATTTGGTGAAGGCCTCAGGCGTCTCTTTGACATTGCAAGGATCTGGCTGGCCTAACTCGCTGACCCCACACCAGCTTGTGGGGCTGGATGACCCCGAGAAGCATTCATCTCCCCCAGGCTGGATGGCCCCGGGGATCTTTGCATGCTACCTTTTCACAAGGCAACCAGGCTGGTGCTGCAGCTCCCCTCACGCAGGGAGAGGAAAGTTCATCACAGAGCTGTGAGCGGAATCTCTCCGCTCCCCAGCAGGACACATGTGACAAGGGCTCCAGCCTGGTGCCCGGACGGCAAGGGCTGAGCGCGAGGCTGCTGCATGGAGCACCTGAGACCAGAGGACAAAACGCCCCTCCCGGTAAGGCCCATCCCCTCTCAAATGCAGAGGGGACACAGAGACCGCTGGTGTATGCTCCTAGCAGACAGGTCTGGCTGCAGGAGCATGCAAGCTAAGCAAGCTCAGGTCTGGCCACCTTAATGGGAGACCTCCTGAGAACCTGATTCCTCTCCTGCCCCGGAGTGGGAGGAAAGCAGGGCCTGGGATCATGGCTTTCAGCAATCCTGACGGCTTCCTGCACCTTCCCCGCACCCTTCACGCTGAGCAAGGCTGCTGTCTTACTCATGTCAAAGAGATCCTTTGGGGGGCTCGCCTCGTGCTCCCAGCCGTCCAGGCACTGCGTGTTGACGTACATGTGCTCCTCGTAGTCGCGGCATCCGAGGGGCTGGCCGTCTGCCTGGAGGTAGCCGTCACAGGACTGGCCTGGAAGACACACCCGTGCCCTGCAGTGAGCGCCGGCAGGCTCTGTGCAAAGGGACCGCAGGAGCCGGGCCTGTCACCCCAGGATCCATGAACCGCCGGCTGAGGGAGGCTGCCTGAGGCCCCACCTCCTCTTCCTCGACTGCCTGCCGGAGCCCAAAGTCCCCCCTCACTGCGGCTACCAGCCTCCACCCCAGGCTAGCCCCCCGGAGCGCCGGGAAGGTGGGCAGCACAGCCCCGAGGCCAGCACTGGAGGACTGGAGCTGCACACAGAGCAGAAAGTAGGAGGGGAGAGCTGGGCCTGGCTGTTTGGGGAGACCCAGCCTCCCTCAGCCTATGGTACCCGCCGCCCATGCTAGGATCGCTCCCTGTGATCTATCCTCTGGTGTCTTGTCCAGTTGTACCAATGGGGGCCCCCACCGCTTCCCTGGGGAGGTGATTTCCACCTCACACACTCTTCCCTGCTCGGAAGTTCTCCTTGCTCTGTGCAGCCTGAACTTCCCTCTGCTGAGTTTCACCCCATTGCTCCTCCCTTTAGGATTGTCCTCTCCTTGGCCACGCACTCCTACACCGATCTCACCTTCCCCGGGTCCTTTCACCTCCCCGTATTTGGCCCTTTCACCCTGACCCGCTAGGGGAGGAGCAGGCGACCAAGCTTCCTACATCGTCTCTGGTGGGAGCAGCTGCTGAACCATCCAGGGGAGACTTGGGGACAAGCTCATGGGTGACCAGAAAGTCCATGTGGTGGTGGTGTGGAAGGATCAGCCTACGTGCCAGGCAGTGTGACTCATGCCAAAGGATCGGGTTTGCAAAAGGGGCGTCGCTCCAAGCAGCTGCTCCATGCATCGTTCTCAGCTAGTTTTCTCATAACCGGGCAGCTAGGGACAGGGATGCCCATCTCCGAGGCTCCCACCACAGGCATTTGCGAGTCCTTGGGCCATGCATTCCCGTGCCCACAGGGACATGAGTCCCTGGGTTAAATGACGCCTTCGAGCTGAAGCACGTACCGGGAGCGTCGCTGTCCCAGTGGGAGCCTGGGTGGCTGTTCTGGTCTCTTCTGGCAGGAAATCCAACCTGTGAAGCAGAAGAATCAGACCTCGGTCCATGCACCACACATGATGCAGGAGGTATGTTTCCCCTCCACAAGTGGGCATGTGATATGGAGACCCAAGCAGTGGACAGGGAGATGCATTAGGTGGAGGTGTGAGGACAGCTGATACCCCACCTTTGCTCGCTGCCTCCTCAGGGCCTCCATCCCTTGTTGGCAAATGGAGAACATTGCTAGGCCCAGAAACACAGCCTGGAGGTCACAGCTCATGGAAGCGTGCAGCAGGTCCCCCCACGGAGCCCCTGCAGTGGCCGTGCAGTCTACAAGCACGTGGGTCAGAGAGCCACAAACCCCTTCGTGCTAAACCCAGCTCTAGCCACGCTTCCACACTTCACCCCCGCACGCTTCAGCTCCCTCCTCTGTGTAACGGGGTGACCCAGCCTGTGAGAGATGGAGGGGTTTAGTGACTGCCAATGCAGGGGCCGTGGGATTGGTGCGCCTCCGTCCCTCCTGTTGCACATCATTGTTTAGTCTCCTGACGGCTGTTCACCTGGGGGTTTGCGGCCTGTGATGTGCAGAGGATCGAATGGTCCCGTCTGGCCTTAACCGTAATGAACTGATGACTTAATGGCTGGAGCTTTTGGTAAAATCCCACACAGCCTTCAGAGGCTGGGACGGACTTTACTGCTGGACAACAGAACCCCCAAGCCCCAGAGGAGGCCATAGACCTGTATGGGGCTCTCCCTGATGGACCAACCTCCATCCCTGACCCCAGAGGCTATTCCAAAGAAGCTCCAGGCCTGGCCCCGCACCAGGCACTCACTTCAGGAGTCCTCTATGCGGACAAGAACCAGTTTGGTTTCCAGCTGTCAGCATCAGGGGGAAAGGGCTCGATTCAACACAGGAGGTTGTGGGTGCAGCCTTGAGGTGGGGAGGTTGTAGGGCTGGGGGGGATTGGGGAAGTGTACCGCCAAGCATGCTGACTGCAGGATTCACCTGGCTGAAGTGACCGGCGCAGGAGGGCTGGGAGTGCACGTGGCCCAGCAACGTCCCGTGCCTGAGCCGAGAGTCAACGAGTCCCCCCAGGGGAGGCTCCTTCCCCGGGATGCTGTTGTAGTAGTCGTGTTCGGCCGTCTCCTCTTCGTCGCCCCACGCGGATTCCTCGGTCCCCAGTACCCTGCGCGACAGAGGGTACGGGAGTTAGGGAATGCGGTTAGACTCCAGAACCATGGCGACTCTACACTCAGAGCTCTGGCCTTGCACCCCAGGCCATTGGAGCACCCAGACCCAGAGTATCCCCAGACCTAGCACCCAGGGCATGGTAGCACCTAGCACTGAGAGCATGCTGGACCTAACACCCATAACTGCGACAGAACCCACAGCCAGGGCACCTCAGCCCCCAGAGCCACAGGCGTATGGAGCCTGCTGCAGGGCCCTGTATCTGGTGATGCAGAGAATGGCAACACCCCAATGCACCGAGCAGAGGACGGTCCCGGTCTTCCACCAACAGGCCTTCTGAGGGCTTAAAGCATCTCAGGTCCTCCTCAGGTGGTGACTGCAAAGCAGTTCCGTGAAGGCTTGGCAGTGTGAACGCCACCTTGTCCCCGAGTCTGGAGAGCGCCTGGTGGGGGCAGTAGGAAGTGGCTGGGATGCCAGCGTAAGGGATGGATGAACATGGGGGTAGATGCCTACAAGGCCTCATTCACCTGGACCAGCTTTGGGAATTGCTGCCCAGGATAAGGTAAGAAGGTGCAGACCTGCATAAAAGCAGGCCCAGTCTGGCCAGGGCGACCCCCGCAGCACCAAACGGCCCTGTGTCTCTCCCCGCCCCTACCTGTCCGGCGGCACCACCACCTTGGGGGGGCTGTGCAGATACTGCTTGAAGCGCAGCTCGAAGGCCTGTCCCACCGTGCTGATGATGCTCTGAGCCAGCCCGTCACAGCATTCCAGGATGTGGCAGGCTGCCCGGCAGGGAGAGAGACACAGACACATCAGGCGGGGCATCCGGCCTGTGCACAAGGCCCCCAGGGGACATATGGCAGCGCTTGCGAAATGGGAGTCTAGCCCCCCAGGGGCCATGTCCCAGCCAGGAGCCAGCCTGGGGCAGTGGGAGATGGATGGCCTTTCAGGCTGGGGTTCAGAGTCACAGAACCAGGGTGGTCCAGAGCTGGGGTTCATTTTTTTCTGCACATGGTGGAATCTGGTCTAGCGAATCCAGCTTGGACCCAGCTCAGCTTTTTACCCGCCGGGCGCCGCCACCACCCTCCTCATCCTCTTCAGTGGCAGGACGGAGCCAATCGGACAAGCCGACCCCAGCTTACGTTTTATTAGCCCCTACAACCACGGATCCCTCCTGGAACATCCGTGAGCTGCTCTTCCCCGTCCCTTCCTGCCATGGGGGTAACAGGCCCCTTTAAGGTGAAATGGGGCCAGTCTTGCCTGGGCCATAATTAACTGCCCCCTAGTCTAAGGAGGTGGGACTAATGGGGTCAAGTGTTTGCATGGTGAACACTTGGGCCTCATCAGAAGGTTTGAGAGAGAAGCTGTAGCCCAGCCGGCAGCCGGCAGGAGAACCTCATGGAGGAGCTCTTGGAAGCAGGGCTGTCCCTGGGAGAAGCTGTGGCAAATCCAGGGAAAAGAGCCTCCAGCGTGGAAGAATCCCTGCAAGGCCACGTGCTGGCATGAGGGGGCACTCCGGCGGTGAGTTCCCCTGTTACACTCTGCACAATAAATGCACAAAAGGTGGGTGGCGGGGGGAGAACCCTTCTCCATACTTTTGGCCAGTATGGGTCTCCTGTTTAGCCTTGATCCTTCCTTGCTTACCACCCCTCTTTGTTACTCCCCTGTGTCCCCTCACCTCTGCCCCGCTCACCTCTTTGGTTAATGGGATCCTTTGCCACATAGGCCACGTAGTCTGTCATGTCCTGGAGAGAAAGGGAGAGTCAGGGAAGGAAGGGGTTTGTGGCTATCGTTCCTGGGGCCCGGGATCTGGCCTGTGGGTTAAGGGTCGGAGGGGCTTGAGGCAGGGCTATGAACCTAGGTATGAAGGGGCATGAGCCCCTGTCCCCCGGCTGGCAGATCCCTTCCCCAGGTAACATGGGTGTAGGTCCCTGCTCTGAGACACTCCCTCCTCGGCTGGTGAGGGCCTGGGCGTGCTGCAGAGACAGCGAGGGTTCCCCGGTGCCGGGACTCACCCCATTGCCCCAGGGCAATCTGCCCTCTGTCGTGCCCAGCGGGCAGCCTGTGTTGTAACAAACCAGCTCCCTGGGGCTGACTGAGGGAGGACTGCCCTCTAGTGGCGGCAGCCCAAAGAAGAAATAAAGGACATACTACCCCTGGCAGCTGCAGGAGCTCACGTAGGGGGTGGCTGGGCTTTGGGGGTGAAAGAAGCAGGGGTCCAGGCCCCAATCCGTGTGTGTGTGTGTGTGTGTGTGTGTGTGGTGGGGCGGGGCTGGGGGGGACGCAAATTGCCTGTTGCCTGCAGGGATGGACTCTCATTACAGGGTCAGGCTCTGTGAAGGGGGTTTGTTCTGGCAGACAAGTGCACTCGGGACATGGGGGCCAGGAAGCGGCTTGTGTCCCTCTGCAGCGCCCCCCCTCTGGTCAGTCCAGGTATGGCAGGTCAGTGCTTTGTGGACGGGGTAGACGCTACTCTGTGGGGGAGCCTTGGACGAACCAACCGGCCAGAGAGGCGTTTCTCTGGCTGTCTCTGGCCTTTCCCTGCTTCTTTGTTCTCTCCTCAGAGCTTAGGAGCTGTTGCGAGACCCCGCTGGAGAGGGAAAGAGGCCAGGCAGGACCCCTGAGCTCTCGGGGTGGAAACAAGTTGAGGGGGAGGGGAGTTGCCTTCTCCCCCCCAGCCTAGGGTTACCACCTTTGAAATGCAAAAAAACTGGCAACCTCCCACCCACAAAGCAGGCCACAACCCCAACCACAAGGCAACTCTGCAGCACACGCCCTCCCCATCGCCCCCTTCAACAGCCACTTATAGTATCTAGAGAGAAGACACCTATAGACAAGATTGATAAACATCACGGGTCTCCTTACTGCCACATGGCTCAAACCCTCTCTCACACCCCCGTGCGGAGCGTGTGGTGTGTCGGTGGGCGGACGGCTGCTGTATTTGCAACAATTTTGCTCTGTTGTCGCTTAAACCATGGAAGTGGGAACACGGCCGCATCTTTTGCTGGACACGGACACTTTTAACATGAGCTGTCCCAGCGTTGTGTGAGAATACTGCATAGCTTCAGACCCATGGTTTAAAAAAAAAAAAAACACCCATGCATAAAAACCCTGGCAGTTTAAATTATTTTTCTGCCAAGCCATAAAAAAAAAAACCTCAACCAGGCCAGTCAAATACCAGCCAGGTAGGGACCTTCCCCCACCCTGCTGTCGGTGCCCAGGACTGAGGTTGCAGCAGGCAGAAGCTAGTCCACTGGCAGTGTGATTGTTGCTGCCCGTTGATCACCACCAGAGGCCAAAGAAACTGAGGCAGGGGGGAGAGAAGAGAGGGATGGAAAGGGGGTGATGTGGAGGGGGAGGAGGAGATGCAGAAGGGAGAGGGGCCATGGGGAGCTAGCGACTCCTCTATCTCCGCGCGCCGGGGGCGGCCCTTACCGTGTCTCCCCCCGAGGCGAAGGAGATGGACTGCATGTGGTGGTTGGCAATGATCTGCAGGGGACAGAGGCAGGCATTAAAGATCTTCGCAAGAGGTCGCTGGGAGGCTCTGGAATCGCTCAGCGCAGCGGCTCCATAAAACGAGGGGAGGGTAGGGATTGACCCGCCGCCAGCCCCCCGCCAAAAGTCAATGCTCTGGGAACAGTCCTGGCTTTCCTCCGCTGCTGGGGTGGAGCGGGAGCTAGGCCGGCTGTATCCACCCCACCTGGCCTAGGGTGTGTAGGCTGCGGCTCGTCGAATGGACATGCCAGCCTCGTGCTGGTGAGCGTGGTTGGTTCAGAAATGCCAGTTTCCCCTCCCTGCTCAGATTGCATCTGGGAATTCCCCTGCTCCCAGATTGTTGCCACCCTGTGTAGCCTGACCAGCTTGCCTGACTGTTTAAAGGGGACAAAACAACATGGGGGACTGCAAGAGCAAAGGATGGCCTAGTGGTTGGAGCACAGGACTGGCAGCTGGGCCCACCTGAGTTCTAATCCCTGCCCTGACACTAGTTTCCCCATCTTGTGTAACCCTGAGTTGTTCTATCCTTGTGCTCTGAGGATAAGCAAGGGTGCTGCTCTCCCACCCTCTAGAGCTAGATATGCTGATCCCCTAATTGGCCCCGATCCAGGGGCTGGGCTCACCCCTGTAAAGGGACAGGTGTTGGGGTGCCTCTCTGTCACCCAAGTGGATCCTTTGCATTCGGGGGAATGACGCTGGATTTACAGCAGTGAAGCTGAGAGCAGAATTTAGCCCTGGGCCCCAGAAGCAGTGGCACAATTTAGAGCAGTCTCAAGGCTGCTCTAACCTGTGCTAGGGGCCGCATGAGTCCCCACAACCACTGGATAGGGGAGGTGCAAGCGACCTCCCCTCTGTCCCTGCCCCAACTGGTCCTAGATCTCCATACCCCAGGGGAGCAATCGGAGCACTTGGGTGGGCACTAACCTGCCGGGTGGTGGGGATCATGAGGTTGAGCCCGTCGATGGAGATGTTGACAGTGATGCTCATCCCAGCGAAGCGCAGGTTGTTCTTGCCCAGGATGGAGAAGAGGGCTTTGTTGGGTGCCTGGGGAAGAAGAAAAGGATCCGGGGTAACGCTGGGTGCTGCGCTCAGCTAACCAGATGGGGCGATGGGGGGGTGGGGACAGTGCAGGAAGCTTCTGCAACAGTCAGCGAAGTGTCCAGCTTCCTGTCTGCAGACAACCGCTCTGCGCAGGTCAACAGTGCTGGGAAGGGGATCCCAGGGGAGAGGGCTCCGAGGATCCTGGGAGAGAGATCCCAGAACCTGAACCCGCCTTAATAACCCTTAGCCACGTCCGCTCAGGGTCTGCAAAGCTAAGTCAGCATCATCAGCCCTGTTTTACAGATAGGGAAATTAAGGCACGGTTACCCACCTTCTTCTTCCAGGCCCCTTTGACCCCAGGCACCGCCTCGTACAGTCTGTTGATGGCTTCCCTGCAAGCAAAGAATCAAGCCGGCTGCGGTTAATCCTCCAGCCCCAGTGGCGAGACCGGGTCAGTGGGACCTAACCCCACCCCCGCTGCTAAAATGCTGCCTCCTGCGTTGTCTGGGGGGGGGCGCACCCTTGCAATGACAGTTGGGGCAGGGGCAGCTGGTCCGCGTCACCTGTGGCTGGGAAAGAGGGGGGAGGGCGGGATTGTTGTGGGGACCCTGCACTGACATCCTGCAGCCCTTTCTCTCTGGCTCTCTCCGTGCTAAGGGCTTTAATAATTAAACACCAAACCCTTGGTGCTCAGGCTCTACCCTCTGAGTGTCAATCGGCCAGTGCTCCCCTCCCCAAGAGACACCCCCACCAGTGTCCCAGGGCCAGTGACCGGCTCTAGGAGGAGGGGGTAGTGGGGGATCAAGGTGGTGTATTTGTGCCACTGGGGCCACCGTCGCAATGGGGCACTGCCTGGCCCAGCAACGCAAAGGCACAAAGCCACGTGAAAACCATCCGTCCGTGCCCCGGCTCTATGCACCCACCGGCAGCCGCTACGCTAGGCGGCCTGGTTGAGAAGCCTCAGGCTCAGCGGCGCGTTGCATGGCACTGAGTAGCCCCCTGGCCATGGCCCAGAGCTGGGGGCACTTCCCAAGGAGTCCTTTGTTAGCGAGCCGAGTGAGAGCCCCCCAAACCGGAGCCTTCCCTCCAGGATCCCAGACCACGGGGATGCTGCGCTCGGGCAACTTTTAAGGGGCCCAGTTCAGCCTCATCGTTTGGGCGCCTGCAGCGTTTGTCCCGCTTGCTGGCCCCCTGGCCCTGGTGTAGGGTAAATATGGCGCTCTGCCGACATGCAGAAGCTACGTGGAGCCGGAGGGGCCCTGAGTCCCAGCTAACAACTCAGCCGGCTCCCCAAGCCCATGGAATCAATGCGCCCGAGAGAGACGTCTCCCAAGGACCTCATCCCCAGGACTCGGACGGGGGCTGCACGACTCCGCCTCCATGCGTGTCCCCCTGCGCCTTCGCCCTCCTGCTCGCTTCTCCCTACGCGTGCTGCTGCTGCTCCCACGTCGCTGCGGGGACAGGCCCATCAATAAGCCATGGCTGGCAATCGGCTCTGGAAGCTCCTTCCCTCTCCCCGGCCTCCTATCGATCCGCATCAGCAGGCAGGAGACTCTGCAGTTCTACCCCCGCCACCCCCAGCTTCTCTTGCTACCTGTCTGGTTTGCAGCAGAACCTGCCTCCCACGTACCTGCCCCGCGTGCTCCAGGCCGGCTGGTGGCTTTATTTGGAAGGCACATGGGGATTTCTCAGCTGGGGTGTTTGGGGCAGCTGAGGGGCGGGGAAGGGGAGCCAGCCCTGAAGACTGGAGGCCTGCCATCTCCCCCAGATCAGGACAACAGTCAGCTTCCATGTCCGCCCCGCCATGCTGTCTGGCACCCATAGCCCACCCCTGCCCTGTGTTTGCCCTGAGCCATTCGGTCCTTGACCTCTCTGCTGAGACTCCCCATCAGGGGACCCCACAGTGTGGAGGGGTCATGCCCACCTGTCCGGATCTGTGAGCATCACAGAACACTAGTGAGCTGCCTGGTCTGAGGGAGGCTGTACATCGCCTGCTTCTAAACACGGACCAGCTGGAGGGCAGAGAGAACCAGGTCAGACGGGGGGGGGGTCCCTTAGGGCCCGTGTTGTGTGCCATGGCACGGTGTGGGTACCGAGCATCAGACAGGCTGTCCTTTAGGGCCCATGTTGTGTATTATGGCACAGTGTGGGCATGAGGGGTTAGTTCCTTAGGGCCCACACTGTGCTATGGGGTGGTGTGGGTGCCATGGGTCAGACAGGGGGTTCTCTTAGGGCCTGTGATCTGTGCTATGGGATGGTGTGGGTGCCATGGGTCAGACAGGGGGTTCTCTTAGGGCCCGTGACCTGGGCTATGGGATGGTGTGGGTGCCAGCAGTCAGACAGGGGGTTCTCTTAGGGCCCGTGATCTGTGCTATGGGATGGTGTGGGTGCCAGCAGTCAGACAGGGGGTTCCTTAGGGCCCACACTGGGCTATGGGGTGGTGTGGGTGCCACGGGTCAGACAGGGGGTTCTCTTAGGGCCCGTGATCTGTGCTATGGGATGGTGTGGGTGCCACGGGTCAGACAGGGGGTTCTCTTAGGGCCCGTGATCTGTGCTATGGAATGGTGTGGGTGCCACGGGTCAGACAGGGGGTTCTCTTAGGGCCCGTGATCTGGGCTATGGGATGGTGTGGGTGCCATGGGTCAGACAGGGGGTTCTCTTAGGGCCCACACTGGGCTATGGGGTGGTGTGGGTGCCATGGGTCAGACAGGGGGTTCTCTTAGGGCCCGTGACCTGGGCTATGGGATGGTGTGGGTGCCAGCAGTCAGACAGGCCGTTGGCTGGACTGCAAGCTCTGTGCTGAACCTGAGGTGGTAGGTGGAGACGAACCCGTCCCACAGGCTCTCTCAGCCTTGAATCTCTGGAAAGCTGGTGCATTCATCTGGAAATCAGGGGGAACCCCAGAAAGTCCAGGGCAGGGAGCCTGGAGGTGCTTACCTGGTAACCTGCGTCCGGGTGTTAAAGTCAAGAGATCGCATGGAGCGCAGCACTTCAATGCAGCCCATGTACTGGAAGAGAAAGGGGTTGAAATCAGCCAGGCTGCAGTGCCCTGCTCAGATCCCCAGGTTAGGGGGGGAATGGGAACTAGCTCACCCTGAACAGCTTACAGAATTCACCAGCCCCTCTCTCTTCTCGGCGCCCTGGGGGCCTGCGGCTCAGCACGGGTCACTAGCGGGAGGGTTGTTGGCGTAGCGAGTTCAGAATGACCCTGCCGCGGTAGGGCATGGAGAGGTCAGTCTCTCTGCTTCCCCTCACCTAACTGCAGCAGGGGCAGCAGAGAGAAGCTCCCAGGCCCTGAGGTGAGGAATGGAGCAGGGGCACAGGAGTACCCCCTAAGGCTAAGGGGACGTCTACACTGCAGTGAAGGACCCGTGGCACTGGGTCGGGCAGTGTAGACGTACCCTTGGGTCGGGCAGACAATCGGGCTTGGGCTGAAGCCCGGGCTCTGGAATCCAGCGCGGGGTGCAGAGAGAGGGCATCTCCGAGGCTTTGTGTCTCCGAGCACATTTCATGTACGGACTCCCACCCTTTTGCCCAGCTGGGGGGCACGTCAGAACTCTCTGGGGAGGCCAGAAAAGCAGCCCCTGGGCGGACCATAGCCCGGTACCCGCCGATGGGCAGTGGGAGAGGCTGTTGCAGCTGGGGCCAGCCTGGAAGGAAGGAGGTGGGATGCTGAGTCTGGCTACTGCAAAGGTCCCTTTGTTTTGTGCTTTCCTGAACTTTGTCTATAGGACTCTGTTACCCTGGGCTGTCTAGTGACGTGGCTGGGAGGGGCAGGTCATACCGGCAGTGCAGGGGGGCGGGGGGTAAACTGAACCAGAGCATGTGAGAGGCTAATCCTGCCCCTCCTCAGCAGGCCGAGTTCATAACTCACTCTCCCAATCGACCGGGCCCCTCGAATGGTTTGAGGATGTCGGTGCTGGGAGACGGGGGCCAGGCTGACACCTCTGTCGGGACAGAGCAGACAGCGTCCGGGCAAACTGCCCACACACCACCCACTTGGAAGGCCTCAGCCCCGAGCTGGAAGGGAGCCTGCCTCTAAGAGCAAGCTCCGTCTCGGTCAGGCCTTAGCTACTCCGCTGAAGCGGCTAGCAAGGGGACCAATTAGTGCCAGTTGCCATGGGGCTCTGTGCAGCATAGACCTGATAGACAGCGGACTGATACCCACGAAATTCCTCCCTAGCTGGGAACGTCGCTCTGCCCCCCTGCCAGCCCCCCCCACTCTTCAATGGCGCATTAGCTGCCTTTCCAGCAGGCGCTGCCAGCGAGGTCAGTTTAATGGGGCTTGGCAGGGCTCCAGGAGAAAACGCTGGAGGCAAAAGGTATGGCGGATGATTAGCGCCACGGCAAGCTTAGGGCCGGAAAGAAATTCACTCGGCTCATCCCGCCAGGTGCTTGCTTCCTGCAGCGCTCGCCTGCTTGTCCCTTGCTAGCGGTGACTAAAATGGACATCCTCTGCTGCGTGGGCGATGGAGGAGCTGAGTCGAAGAGGTTCTGAGCAACGCCAGCGCTCCTTGGTCTCAGGGTCAGGACCTTTATCCTGGCCTCTCTCTGATGGGTGGACACCTGGACCAGAGCCTTAGCTGGCGTAAACTGGGAGAGCTGCCTTGACCTGTGCTGATTTGCCCCTTAGAGCAGGTGTGTGTGTGTGTCTGTCTGTCTTTGCCAGCTCTAGTTACTTTCTTTTCAAGGCCCAAGCAGCAGCTTGCTCCCCATCAAAGTGCTGCCTTATGGGGAGGTTGTTGAAGGGGGGGAAACAGGACAGTGCCCTACTGATGGTCCTGCCTTGTGCTGTGCCACTACTCTAAGCTCTGGGGGGTGGGACCGATGCAGGAGGATACACCAATGTTTTTGTGCTGGGGATAATGGGACTTTGCCCTTGGATGGCTCCCTCCAGCACAGGACACCCCACCCCCAAAGACTTTTCAAATAAGTCTGAGTCTCCCAACGCCCCTGCAAATAAGTGTCTTTATCCCCATTTTGCAGAAGAAGGAAGCTGAGGCAACGAGACAGCGTCATAAGTGACTTGCCCTCGGTTGCCTGGCAAGGCAGTGGCAGAGGTAGGGGGAGGTGTTCCGGCCTGTTATACAGGAGTCAGGCGCGATTATCATAATGATCCCTTCTGGCATTAAATTCTGTGACTCTCCTGATTCCAAGGCCTGTGCTTTACCCACTGGACCATGCCCCCTTCTTCCCGCCCCTGAGCTTTGCCTCCCACCCTGTGCTCTCCCCCACTGGCATTCCAGCTGCTACAGAGAGGGAAACGCGCTGCCAACCTACAGCCTCCCCTTCCCTTTTAGCGCAGGCTTTCAGCCTATGCAGCCTCAAGCTTCACTTTAGTCGGCGCTCGTGATATCCCCTTTCGACTTCTTTGTTCCCTGTTCTACGCTGCAGTGTAGTGGCTAAATTCCACCCCAGAGATGGCTGCATTTCAGTGGTGGGCAAAGAGAGCTGTACAGCAAGTGCTTTGGGATCCTTTGGTAAGGAAAGGCACTGTTATCAATACTGCTCTTCTCTCTCTGTCCCCAACTCCACGCTCCTCTCTCTGCCAACCTCCTCCTATGGCTCCTGTAGAAACTGCCCGCACTGAAGGAGTTCACCTCTGCGCATTTCCCTTTAAATCATGTTAGCTCTCAACCACTGTCCCACACATCAAACATCTGATGATCTATGATGGGGCGGAGAGAGGCTAACCGGAGACATGCTGCCCTGCTCCTCCATCTTGCCTGCAGTTGTAAATTACCACAAGTTAATTGAGAATAAGACAAGGAGCCAAATGCCATCAGCAAATGCAATTACAAGTGTCTCGCCCTTTCAGTCCCAAAAGCACCAACCCTGGAGCTCAGAGCACTGTGGTTGAGACTGACCTCCATAGCATCTGGCACCCCCCAAATCTCAGAGGGCTTTCACAAATGAACCCTCACAACTCCTTTGGGAAGTAGGTACTTATTATTATCCCCATTTGGCAGATGGGGAAACGGAGGCACAGGGGATGTGATTTTTTTCCCAACGTCACGCAGCAAATCAGTGGCAGAGATCTGAATGGAACCCCACAGTCCTGGCTCCAAGTCTGGTGCTGTAACTACTAGACCCCATTCCCCTCCCAAAACTGGGGCTAGAACCCAGGAGTCCTGCCTCCCATCTTCATGCTCTAACCTCTAGACCATCTGGAGAGGTGGGCCACATCAAACCCACTCCACAAAATCACTCCCTGGGCTAGGGGTGTGGAACTCTGGAGATAGGACTAAACCAAAGCCCTGGATCCAAACTTCACAGCTGGCCCTATTTCTATGATGGGCCCAGATTCATCCCCTGTGAAGCCTGGGGGATTTGAACTCAGATCCCAATCTCAGGGCTGGAGCAGAGGCCCCCATTGTGAAGAAGTTTGTTAAACTTCCCCCTCCTCCATTGTCTCTTGCTAGCCAGCTACCTCTGGGATAGGGGGAGAGACTGCGCTGGTGGGTCCAGGCCAGCTGCAGGGCCAGTCAGTATCCCCAGAGGCACTGGGAAACAGGAGGGTCTTCTGAACCTTCCCCATCCTGTTTAGGACACTCAGCTGCCACAAGGTCTTGTCAGGAAGACCCCTCCAGTGCCGTGGCAGCAGACTCTCCCCTGCTGGAGACCGGCCTTTCCAGCCCCTGGCTTTCTGGTGTATGAATGCGTCTACACGGTCTGGCTATTCCAGCCCCGATCCTGCCCGCTTAGCTGTGTGGCCGGACCGGAGATCATGACCTTGGGCCCAGGTTCTCAGAGGTATTTAGGCACCTAACGCCCATGGGGTTTGTCTGCACTGCAGCTGGGCGCGAGCCTCCCAGCGCGGGTGGACAGATGCACACGAGTTGTGCTTGAGCTAGCGCGCTCAAAATAGCAGGGTGGAAGTTGTGGCTCAGGCGGAGACTTGGGCTGGCCACGGGAGCTCGGGGGGCTGCTGGGGAGGCTGGCTCGTGCTTTCCAGGGAGTGGGGAGGCAAATCTCTCTCCTTTCTCAACTAACCCCTAGGGCCTGATTCTGCCCGACCTCATGTCGGCAATTACACCTGTGCAAAGCAGCGGTGAGACCTGGCTACCACCTCCGCCAGCACAGATGGGCCCAAGGGGCCTCCTTTGGCCTGCAGGCTGGGTAGGTTTCCCCTGGTGGCTCTCAGTGCCTAGGAGCAATGAAATCAGTGGAGTCGTGTTGGGTCCAGACCACAGCAGCAGGCCCAGCGGCGTTTGCATGGGAGACGACGACTAGGACACTCCCCCACACATCCCCCCGCAGCAAAACCATTTCCACGGTCAGGCGTAGGCCCCAGTTTTAAGAATGGGAGTCACCGGGGGGGGGGGGGGGGGGGGTGTCTTGCTGGTGTGTCCGCCCCACGGTGGCTTCCTCCGGGGGGATGGGGTTGTGAGTATGTTAGAGTGCTGGGTGCACCAGGCCCAACCGAGCCGTTTGGAAACCAGCCCATCACCATAGTAACTGACCCCCTCCCTATCTTTGATGCCTTTATCCTCACCACCCACTGCGAGGCGGGGCAGGGCTATTATCCCCAATGTATAGACAGGGAAACTGAGGCAAAGCTCAACTAAGTGACTCACCCAAGGAGTCTGGAGCACAGCAGGGAATTTAACCCAATTTTCCCAAGTCCTAGCCTAGCACCCTAACCACTAGGCCCTCCTCCCTCGGCCCAGCTGTACACAGTTACTTAGGGGTGGCTTAAGCAGGGCTGAGTCTGCCCTCGCTGACACTGCCACAAGTCAGGAGGAACTCCACTGAAGTCCATGACCGTGGTGTCAAACGGGGGTGAAGGAGAGCAGAAGGAGGCCGTGGGTCTTTGGTGATGGTCTTAGGGTTGACACACAGGGCTGGGAGTCAGGAGAGCTAGATTCTGCTCCTCGCTTCACCACAGAGTCACTGTGCGACCGTCCCCGCTTTGTGCCTCAGTTTCCCCATTTCTGGCACAATACCCCCCGCCACCGCAGGGCTCAGTTCATCAATAAGTGGCCGGAGATCCTGGCCCAGTGAAGGACGAGAGGGATAGCTCAGTGGTTTGAGCACTGGCCTGCTAAACTCAGGGTTGTGAGTTCAATCCTTTAGGGGGCCATTTAGAGAACTGGGACAAAAATCTGTCTGGGGATTGGCCCTGCTTGGGTTGGACTAGATGATCTCTTACGGTCCCTTCCAACCCTAATAATATTCTACACTATATTCTACGAGGGCTCAGTGCTGTTGGCAGCCGAGTACGGTTTCAGGCTGGCTAAGCAGCAGTGCGCTCATTTTAAACCATGTGCAATCGCCCGGGCAAGGCCAGGTTGCCCCAAAGGGCCCAAGTCGTAATTACGTCCCAGCTACCGTGGTGTCATGGCGACGGCCTTTGACGATGTAACACCAACCCCTCCCAGGGCAGGGTGACGGGCTGGGCTTTGAGGCCTTGAACAGGGGGAACTTGGATGAGGAAGCCTTGAAACCTCTGGGGAACGGGGGGAGGGAAATCATCCCAAACTTCCCTCTACCTATGGCTGGGGGCACCTTTCCCCTTCCCAGCTGCCAGCCCCTAATGACAGAGGGATCTGAGTGCCGTGGCAGCAGACTCCCAATTCAATGCCAGCTGCAGAGATGCAGTCAGCATGGGACAGTGGTGGGCACCGAGGGGAAGGGGGGCCGGAGAAACGGGCTTACCCTGACGATGTAGGAGACCCCCGGTCCCAGGACCCGTTCGTCCGGATGGAGCCAGCCCTGCGCCGGTTTATTGATGAAGCTACCTTTCCGGTTCCATTCCTCTCCGGCCAGTTTGACCCCCTCGACCCGAGCCGCCTTCCTCCCTCCCCCTCCTCGGAACCGGTTCATCACCTGCAGAGAACAAGGAGAGTGGCAGACAGGCTCACAGGCACTCAGGACAGCAGCCAGGCCGGAGGAGGTCCCTCCTGCCTCTCCGGGGCCCCCGGGCTTAGCCGGGGACGACAGGTCCTTGCTGGCGCTGGAAGGGCTGCGGCTCAGGAAGCCGGAGGGGCTGGAGAACTTCCACTGGGGAATCTTGGGGATCAGCATGCAGAAGGTGGTCACGGCCTCCTGCTCCTCCGGCAAGTGGGCTTCCCCCAGCGGGGGGCACGGGTGGGCCAGGGAGGCGGGCGGCGAGGGGGCCGGGGTGGCCGCCGCGACCTTGCTGCTCATGGCTGGGTCCTCCGAGGGCGTCACTGAGCCATTGCGAAAGCGCCCATACTTGGGCTCCGTTAGCATGCCCTGCCGCTGCGTGTCTGGCTAAGTGCTTTTAGAGTGCTCGCCGGGCGCGCTCTGTGCTCCTCTCTCCAGCTCGCTGGCTCGCCTGCCCCCCTCCGGCCCCCACCCCTCACTCCTCTCTAGGGAGGCTCCACTCACACAATGATGTCATGGTGTTATTGCTCATCTGCCAGCAGCCTGGCTGCTGCAGACCTGGCCTGCGCTGCTCCACCATCATATAAACAGCACTGGACAGAGGCAGAGAGAGGAGCCCGGCCGTGGCTAGCCAGGGGCTTGCTCACCCCAATGCAAGGTGCAAGGAAGGGAAGCCTGGATCAACACAGCATCTCTTGGGGTGGATTTGCCTAGCACAGCAAGCCCTGGGGTTAAAGGCCAGCGGGGGGTGGGGGGAAGAGATGGCTGATTTTCCACCTTCCCACTTTCCCCTCCACAAAGCCAGCTGGGAGTGGGCCTAAAGGGCCGTGGGGACTAGGAAAATAGCCTGATCGCTTTCACATGCACCCGCTACTGCTCTCCTGCTCCTTGTCTCTGCCAAACAATGGTGCCAGGCTCCAGACACCCAAGATGGGGGGGAAGGAATATGGGACCCTTACACGGGGATTATAGATCCGTGGATTATAAAATGTATTATGGGACCATTATGATTGTCGACTCTAATCTGACCTCCTGCAGGTCACTGGGCAGAGGAGTTCACTTGGTGATTCGTGCGTCAAGCCCAACAACTTGTGGGTGAGCTAGAGAGCACATCACCAACCGATGGGGAGTTGGATAGGGGCTGGCTCACCTACCATCCCGGACTTGTTTAGGGACTGGAAAACCAACCAGAGACTCAGATAGGGACCACCATCCAGTCCGGACCGGAATGGGGACTGGTTAACCAACCAAGGAGAGAAGTGAATAGAGATTGCGTCATCCTGAATCGCCCTGTCACGTTCCTGATGCTTCCTTTCTACTGATGTCATTTTGTAGCAACTGACTAGATAATGGGTGGGCCAGATTCTGCCCTTGGTTACATCCTGTGCAACCGAAACGCAGTGGCTGCATGAGTCACATCCCCTTATAGAAGCTAGTCCACATAGAGGATAAGAGTCCTCTACTGCTGCCAGCTAATGGATTATTCCTTTGGCTCAAGTGGCAGAGGCCTGGATTCTGGCCTCACAGACGACCTGTAGCTGGACAGGTCCCACCTGCCAGGGCCTATGTGCACCACGCAGCATTGTCAGTGGGGCAGCCCTAGAGAATTCAGCCCCACACATCTCCCTTTAAAATGACACTTCCCCACGGGGGCCTTAAACCATCTGGATTGATTCACACTAGAACGAAGATGGCCACCTCCTCTGTGTGGCATCAGGTAGACGTGCCCTTTGTACACTGCTCCAGTCCAGCCATTGCAGGGTTAATGGGCTGTCAGTAGCAGGCATACAGGCTAAGGTGGAGTCAGGGACGGCTGCCGCCTTCCTACTGGGAGCTATTAAAAGTGAGGCAGGAATCTTCACTCCCGCTAGGCCGCATAATTAGCTAGAGTGGAGCCAGGGCCGCTTCTGGAGCCCGGCTGCTTGGCTCGCTAAGCTCCTTGGAATTTGTTCTCTCTGCCTTTACATCCAAGTCGGCGTTTGTTCCAGGGAGTGGAGTGAGAGCTCCGCGATGCCCTGCTGCACAACGTGCGCTGCCTTATTTCTTTGCTTCGGAAACCAGGGCTCTTGTTGGCTCTGCTTTATCCTGCACCTGGAGAAGAGCCCATCGCCTGCATGTTTATTTGTCGCGAGGCTTTGTGCAGTAAGGAGCGGAGTAACTCTCTCTCCTCTTTGCCAGCGAAGGGGAAACTCTCGCCACTCAAAAGAATACATTTAACCTCCCCCACCCTCCCAAATCAAATTTGGGCCTGTTGCTCAGAGGTTCAGAGAACCCACAACTCCATTCAATGTCCAGAGGGACATTGAACGTTCTCAGCCCTTCTAAAAACCAGCCCAAAAGATCCTACCTGTGTTCTTAGTAGCATCTGAGATTTAAAACACTAAGGGCCTTATCCTCTGCTTGTGGCTGTGAACACAGCTCCATTGATCACACCCGAAGGGGTTCTGGCTATGATTTTAACTGCTTCCCGGCACTGGAGTCTTTGCGCCTCTTAAATACATCGATGAATTTAGCATTTTATAGATGAGGAGCCAAGATACAGAGAGATGAAGCGACTTGCCCAAGGTCATGCAGGGCTTCTGTGGCAGAGCTGGGAATTGAACCTAGAGTTCCCGAGCATCTTAATCACAAGTCCATCCTGCTAAATGTTCTTGTCAGCCTTTGCACTTTGCAGGGCTTGGGGAGTGAAAACAGACTAGTCAGTTTCATTCCTAGTGGCTGTCACCCTCCAGCGATGGTGCACTGATGCCCGGAGCGGCCCTGTTTGCCTTGCAGGGGGACGTTTACCTCTTTATCAAAGCTGTTTCCAGCTGGATCTCGTCTCTTTAAAGTCACACACACATTCCCATGGCTCTGGCGCTTTGTGAAGTGGTACGTGTCACAGAACCTATGTTTTGGTTCCAATTTGACCATATGGTGCCCGCCCCTTGAACAAATTGAAATTTAATTACTTTCCTGATCCACATAGGATCTTCCTCTGCAGAGGATGATGAAAGGAAGGTAGGTAACCTGATATTTTAGCTAACCCTCCCTCCCCCCCAAAGAACCCGCATAAGAAGTGGGGGCCTCGTACAGATGACAGCCACTAATGACACATGAATTAAAAATCAAAGCCTTCCCCACGGGGCTCTTGTTTTCCAACTCCAGAATGCTTGTGTGACCGTCTCTTTGTTTTCTCCTTACTGTCTCTTTCTCTTTCTCTCTTTTACTGGCAGGTGATGGGGCGAAAGCCAGTAATTGCTCTGAGTACGATCAATAAAGCAAGGTAATAGAATTACATGCGCGGTTGCCATATTAAGAAGGGCTTCTCTCTCTTTGGGTCTAGTTGTTTTCTTTTCTTAAACAGCCTTAAGAACCTGGAAGGGAGAAGGGGCTCTGATGTTCTTTACAACTGCTCCAGAAGATGTTCAGATCCTGGGTTCCAATGTGCTTTGAAGGATAGAGCTTGGTTGGGGGGGGGAGGGGGAAGTTGTGATGTGCTCCCTGCTAGATGCAATTTCAGATCTGTTCAGACATTTGCTATCATGCTGTCTGTAGGCATTGGACTAGGCTTTCTTCATCATCTATTAGCTAAGCAAGATTAGGTCTGGGCAGGACTTGGATTGAAGACCTCCACTTAAAGCCCAGGGTTCCTGAGGAGGCACTACCTCATTTGGAGCTGGTTCTTCTATTTAACTTCCTCTCTTATGTTGGGCAGTGCTGCCATGGTGCCATTTAATAGCTGCTGCGTTCCACCCCAGAGGCAGCTGCATTTCAGGGCTGCGTGAAGCAATTCTCAGACAGTTTGTTGCAGGCTTTGGGCAGAGGCAGCGGTGCCGAGAGGCCTAGAGATCTGTGATTAGCGAGGACAGGGCACGCAGGGGCCTTTGCCAAATAGGGGCCTGATTCTCCACTTTCCTACAGCTCTCGATCCCAGTTCACGGTGGGAACGAAATGGTCCCGATCAGAATGGTAGCATGGGATTGTCCAGGAGTCTCCAGGAATTACAGATGAATCTTGAGTGAAAGATGATGTCCTGAGAGGAAACCTCCAGGAATACATCCAACCCAAATTGGCAACTCTAGGGTGTAAATAACAACATGAGGGTCAAGGCAATGGGGCAATTGCCCAAGGTCTCCAGAGGTGTCTGTATGCGGCGGGCCAGGCACCATGGGGCCTAGTTCCTTGTGCTTTCTTTACCACCCGTAGGCTGGATGAATTATCTGACCACTCCTCCAGCAGAGATCCATCAGCCCTGCAGGACAATCCATGGCTCTCCCCGAGCCAGTGCTCTCTGCCTTCGCCACTCCAACACCTCCTGGGCCAGGCAGGGACTAGAATAGAAGCTCTTTTTCCTGGAGTAATCCCTGGAGATGCAGGCTGCTCTCCTCGGCAGAACTCCCTGGCGGCTGAGAGATTATTTCCATCTCCTCTGCAATCAGCCTTGGGCCCTGGAGACTTATCGAGTAGCTGGGGCTTTCCCAGCCTCCGCTTCTTTAGGTCTGATCTCGGCCTCCTGTGGTCTCCTAGAGCAAAGCAGCCCAGCGGCACTACACCATTCACACCAGCAGAGTCCATGCAGTACCCGCGGCTCTGATCCCCTGATCCATCCCTGCGCCAGCCCTAGGACAGGTGGAAGCTGCTACTCCCTCCCCTATTCTGCCACTGCTGGGCGCCGAGGTGCCGGCTAGAGCAGCTCTGGAGATGCTCTAACTTGTACCTTCTGCTGCCGGTGCCCCTCTGGGGCTTGCAGTGGTTGCAGGCTGACCCTGCCTTTGTCTCTTGCTGGCTGCCCCACCCAAGAGCGCCTCCTGGGCCAGAATTTCCTTGAGCAAGGGGTTGTTATGCACTGCTGGGAATTCACCATGGGGGATGCGGTCCCTTTGCACCAGCGGCATAGGGATTAATTCCTCCTTTCCACCCCTCTTCTCCCTGCTTAGCCTCTAGCATTGCACCCTTGCTTAGTCCTCAGTTGGGAGCTGATGTCTTGCCTGCATGACACCGTAACCCCTCTGCCTGCCCAAGGCCAGTGCACTGTTGCAAGCACTCGACTCCTCGGTGCTGAGCTCCAAACCTCCCGCCCCTGGGCCAGACCTCCAGGTCACTGTGCCAGTCCCCTGCCCCTGGAGTGGAGCTCAGGCCTCACTCCAGCTCTGCTTTGGAAGGGAACTCCAATCCCGGATGTAGAATTCCAGCCTTTGGCTTGAAGGCCCGTTCCCGGGTCCTCAGTGCAGAACTCTGCTCTCCATCCCTGGCTGTTGTGGAGACAATCCAAAGGCCAAGGGGAAAGGTAAGATGGGATGGGGAGGGGACCGTCAGAGGAGGCTATTGTTAGAAGCCGAACATGAAAACAAAAGTCTGGCTGCCTCACCGCCGGCGGCAAACAATTTATCCATCAAAGAGCCATCCAGAGAGGAACACCGGGTCCCTCTGATCTGGCTGCACGTCATGGCAGCTGGGTTGTGTCTGCAGGGGGCTCCCGGAATGAAAGCTAAACCATCCCGCACGCTGGGCAGAAGGAAGTGATTTGCAGGCGGCGGCGTTTCAAAGGGGAGCCGGGAGGCAGCCCCAGCCAATCCAAGGGAAATGCAATTGACATTTTCTTACACGCTCAGATGCAAGGAGGAGAGAAGAAAAATCGCAGCCGAATGGCTTCACGCACAGCCCTGGGTTTGACGGAAATTGTTGGACAGAGAAGCCCTGGGGACCAGTGCAGCTGGAACAGCCACCTCCCTGGGACAGATGACAGAGAGCAGCAATTATAGCAATGTGGCTCTGCCCCCAGCCCCGATCCCAAGGGCAATGTGTCCACTCAGCAGCCTCAGGGATCCGGCAGATGCCAATTCTCACCCAGCCAGTTTGAGGAGGAAGGATGGTCCAGTGGAGAGCTGGGTTTAATTCCTGGCTTATGAACGACTCTAGTCTCACCTTGGGTGACTCACTTAAGCCTGAACGGCACGCAGTTTTTGTACCAGTATTAATATGTCCATTCAGGGTGTGACATTTCACCGATAGTCTTATATCGCTACAGCCCCACAGTGAAAAAGTATAAAGGTGCCTTACACCACTAGGGCTTATTCCCCTTCCCACAGAGGAATAGCTACACTGCTGTGAAACACCTTTAGCCTGGTATCAGTGCGTCCATACTAGCAGGGTTGTCACCACTTTAAGTACCCCAGCAGCGTTAAAGCAGTAAAACTTTTGTGTGCAGACGAGGCCTTCATCTATTCTCTGCCTTGGTCCGGCTGGATCTGTCAGGGCACGTCTGGGGCCCTGGTCACTGGAGTGTTTGAGCTTTGTCCTTGCAGTGCCCCGTAAGGTCGGGAATTGTTATCGCCCTGGTACAGCTGGGGAAACGCTAGGCTGACTGGCTCTAGGCTGAGTGTGCTTCAGGGTTGCTGTCAGAACGTGTATCGCCCAGGACTGACGGGTGCCGAGAAATCCGCAGGGGTCGTGCCAGTCTCTTCTCTTAGCTTCTTGGCGTGGGAGCACAAGGTGAGGTATTCACCCAGATTGTACCAAGTTAAGGATGCTGTGTAATGGACGCGTTCTGCTCCAAGGGACAGCCCTGGGCCAGAGCAAGGGAACTGGGCAATCCCGTAGCATTGTCTGAGCGTAGCTGAGAGCAGGACTTACCCCAGGAGTCTGATCTTGACAGTTGCCCTTTGTCCTGCCCCGTTGCTTGGCTTCATCTGTGCACCAAGCCCTGAATCAGCTGCTCCCACCTGGGGGCTTCGTCTTTGATTCTTCCTGCACTGGCAGCGGGTTTGGCCTGGCCCAGCTGGTTGCCGTGCCTGTCGTCGGGCAGTGTGAATGCACTGAGCCATATTCACACTTACGCTCACCTGTACGTGCATTAATGGAGATATCCTATCTCCTAGAACTGGAAGGAACCTTGAAAGGTCATTGAGTCCAGCCCCCTGCCTTCACTAGCAGGACCAAGTACTGATTTTGCCCCAGATCCCTAAGTGGCCCCCTCAAGGATTGAACTCACAACCCTGGGTTTAGCAGGCCAACGCGCAAACCACTGAGCTATCCCTCCCCCCATGTTTTGACAGGCAATGGCACACTGTCCTTCACACCCCCCAGAAAGATATT
Source organism: Trachemys scripta elegans (assembly GCF_013100865.1). Taxonomy (NCBI): domain Eukaryota; kingdom Metazoa; phylum Chordata; order Testudines; family Emydidae; genus Trachemys; species Trachemys scripta. The sequence goes on along the minus strand of NC_048319.1, from coordinate 6,143,236 downwards.
TTACTCACGTACCTTACACACATGCACAATACACGCACTAGGTTCTGATGAGGTTTACAAACCCCACACCAGAAGTGTCCCTCCCTGACCCCCCTGTGCACCCCCAGAAGTGCCCATCCCTGACCCCCCTGTACGCTCCCAGAAATGCCCCTCCCTGATCGCCTCTTAATGCTTCTCCTTGACCTTCTCTGTGGGCCCAGTCTGAAGTTGGCCCAGTTGGCTGAGGTGCATGGCCCCTGTAGGAACCCCAGGAGACGGAAGAACATGATCTGACCATTCCCTGTGACGGCTTCATGGCTGTCAGGGCCTGCTTCAATTCGCCTCACGTCAGACCCCGTTGGTAGGGTTGCCAGGTGTCCAGATTTTCACTGGAACGCCCAGTTGAAAAGGGACCCTGGTGGCTCCGGTCAGCACTGCCGAATGGGCCATTAAAAGTTCCAGGAAAGGGGGTGAGGTGGGGCAAGAGGCCAAGCGGAGGATGTGGCCAGGGGGATTGGTTTTACATCTGCGGAGACACAACACTGTTGTTTTCACACGGACGAGGCTGATCGAGGTCAACCCCAGGTGTGGGGTGGATTGACCTGGACTAGCTACAGTGAGGCGAAAACGATCTGCATAGAAAGCTGCCTCAGTATAAACACCCACCTCTTTCTGCAGCACAGATAAAGCCGAAGGAAGGAAGGGGGGAGCCTGGTGTGCTGTCGGGGGGTGGGGGCAGACAGCTCATGGGGAAAGGTCATAGGCGTCACCTCTGTTCTCAAAGGGGCTTAAACATTTCCCTCATTTTGGTCTCTGTGCGGGCGGGGGAGGAGTATGGGGCCTGTGGGTATGGCTGTGTCAGCGGGAGTGTATGGTGTGTATGTCTGTTGTTGTGTCAGTGTGAGGATGTATTTCCGTGAGAGAGAGAGAGTGTGTGTGTGTGTGTGTGGATGTTGTGCAGTGTCACTTCGGGGAGCTGTGTGAATGGATAAGGGGCTGGGAGACACACATTCTGCTGTATTAATATGTTCTTGCATCTCTATGGGCCCTTTGAGCCACTTCACGTGCTACCAAAATGCAGCCAGCTCTGGGGTGGAACACAGCCGCTGCTCAACAGCGCACATTGCTCCAGAACAGTCTATCTAATCTTTGGTTTCAGAGTAGCAGCCGTGTTAGTCTGTATCCGCAAAAAGAACAGGAGTACTTGTGGCACCTTAGAGACTAACAAATTTGTTAGTCTCTAAGGTACCACAAGTACTCCTGTTCTTTATCTAATCTTTGATCTTTCTAGAGAACCAGCCAGGGTAGAATCAGGTGTTAAAATACAACAGAAGAATAGCAGAAGTGAATTCTGATCTCGTAGTCCTAGTGGCTGAGTATTTATATACAGGTTTGTTGTTTGTTCTGTCTCCCTGCCTTTTAGCATTTAGACCTGGAGGTGAAGAGTCCCAAACGCCTCAGTGGGTGGGAGGGGTGCCAGACGAGCAGGGTGCAATTCTACCCTAACTGGAACTGGCCCTAAGCACAGCTCTCTCTACGGCCTTGCTGGAGCTGGGGGTCACTACCTAGCTGCATGGCAGAACCCCACTCTCCCTTATGAAATCAACACAACCCACTCCGTAGTAGAGATCTCCCAGTTGAGGAGTGACTGGGCCTGACGCAGCTTGAAGTAGAGAGCCTCCAACCCCGATAACTACACACACACACACAAAATTCATATAGGACTTACCTGTTGCCAGCAACCGATCTCCCTCTGACGGCACCCACTTCACTCTCAGAGGAAGGGCTGCTGAAAGCCCGTGCTGGTAAGTTCTCCGTCAGCCCGTCTGACTTGAGTTCAGCTGCAGTTTGTCCGCTGCTCTCACCACTTCCTCTGGGCTCTCTGCAGAGAGTGGCTCCCCTACCTGCTGCCTGCTTGTTGTTTCCCTCTGTGGGCCAGCAAATGCAGGCGGGAGGTTAATGTTTATTGATCAAAGGGAAAATAAACATGCAAGAGGGCAGAGAGAGGTGGTATCTATTTATTTATTTCAAGTCACCCTAGGTGAAAGCGGGGCCCCCCCTCACCAGGCAGAGGCCCAGTGGAAACTCAGCAGATGTAACTTATTAGAAAGAAATCAGCAAATGATTAATTGGCCAGGGCTGGTAGTAAAATCCAGGCCACGTAACGGCATGACTGCATCAGGCTCCCAGCATCCTCAATCACCCTAGGGAAAGGGTAGGCAATACAGTGGGGGAAGGCCTCGATAGAGCCACTCTCTCTGGAGAGGTTTTGGAGCTGAAGGGAAAAGAAGGAGCCGCTCCATCCACATCCTCAGGATGCTGGCTTCTTAGACGCCTGGTTTCAGCTGTCATTACTGTGCGGAAGTGCTGTTCCCAGCTTGTTCTCACACCCGGCACACGCAGCGTGTGGAGTACAACCTCTTCCCTTCCTCAGGTCGGGCTTTATTAATACACTACCAAAAATAACCTGGCATAAAGTTCAGCTCAGATCTTCTCCCCAGACCTGGCTGCTCCTCCCGCTGCACTGCTCAGCCCACACCCTAGATCCTCTCTCCCCAGAGCGCCACTCCCACCTCCCGTTTCCAGGTGGGGGAACAAACCGCCTGCCTCGGCCAATCAGCACAGCCCACTTCACCCTTTCCCAGTAGGATCAACGCCAGCCAAGGGATAGGGCATTTTCAGGCAAAGCCTGCCTGTCTCTTACATTCATAGATCTGAAACCTGGGCCAGGTTCACTGAGGTTGGTAGACCTGGGGCTAGTCCACGCCTGGTTTTACACAGGTGACACATGGTCCAAAGCAGGAGAGAATCAGACCCAGGCTTTGGGTTTGACTCTTCACGCAGAGAATGTGAGACATCTCTAGAATGTGGCATTATTATTGTTATTAATCTGCCAGTAACACCTCATGGCCCTGCTGTGCTAAGCCTTGCACATACAAACAAGTAACCCTGAATACCCACTTAGTGTACAGCACTTGGGCACCGAACACTTTTACAGCTATTTTATAGGAAGATTATCCCTCCCGGATCAGGTCTCTAGGACTTTTCCATACAGAAGATTCCCCAAGTAGGACTAGCTCCACTTGGCACAGCTGCGTTGATGTGTTAGCAGGTCCACCAGCCTTGGCAGTGTCCTTGGAACTATGTCAATTGATCCCAGCTGAGGCTCTGGGTACTCGTGCCCAGGAGACACTCACCCTTGGTCTCGCAGCACAAAGGCAGACATCGGTGGGAGGATAGAGGGTGTATCCCCTGCAGCAACCAACCGGGCATAAGGAGATGTCTCTGTTATGTTACATGGGAGTTAAAATGGCGAGGAGCATCAGTGGTATCAGGGAATAACCCAGTGCAAGGCAGCCTGATCACTCAGACCTTGAGGATAAAGGCGACTTGGGGTACTGCTTCGCACAGCAGATACCCAGCCCGTCTCTGAAGGTAGGTGGAAGATCTTTCACACGTGCGGCGGGAGCCCATCCATCCCCTCCTGCGCAGAAGGAACTGGAACCGTTTGCCACATGGGATCTGCTGGTAAGTGTGACAAAGTTCCTCCTCTACCTTGGTGGGTCCTGTGCTTATTAGCAGATTTTGCTAGCCTCAGAGATCTTCCTGTGTTGGATCAGGAGTTGGGAGGTTTGGGGGGAACCTGGGCCCGCCCTCTACTCCGGGTTCCAGCCCAGGGCTCTGTGGACTGCAGCTGTCTATAGTGCCTCCTGTAACAGCTACATGACAGCTACAATTCCCTGGGCTACTTCCCCATGGCCTCCTCCAAACACTTTCCTTATTCTCACCACAGGACCTTCCTCCTGATGTCTGGTAACACTTGTACTCCTCAGTCCTCCAGCAGCACACCCTCTCGCTCTCAGCTCCTTGCACCTCTTGCTCCCAGCTCCTCACACATGCACCACAAACTGAAGTGAGCTCCCTTTTAAACCCAGGTGCCCTGATTAGCCTGCCTTAATTGATTCTAGCAGCTTCTTGATTGGCTGCAGGTGTTCTAATCAGCCTGTCTGCCTTAATTGTTTCCAGAAAGCTCCTGATTGTTCTGGAACCTTCCCTGTTACCTTACCCAAGGAAAGAGGACCTACTTAACCTGGGGCTAATATATCTTCCTTCTATCACTCTCCTGTAGCCATCTTGCCTGACCCTGCCACGTAACTTATAACCCCCATCACACCTGCCTCCCAAATTCATACAGCCCCGCCTCCTAGCACAGGACAGAACCGGTGTCTGGGGCCAGTTCTCTAGGGACACTATCAAGATGGCTAGTCATGTTGTCTTCCCCTCCTCCCCTTCCCATCCAGCGAGGTGGATCCTCTACTGATTTACATCCGTATAACTCAGGCTATATCCCTTGACACCAGGGAAAGGTCTGTACTGCGGTCCTTCACGGGGTGTCAGTGGCTGAGTAGGAAGGAACAGGGAAGGAGGCGCCTACGCCAGTGGTGTTGACACTTGACAGCTCTGTGTGAGGGCTAGCAGGGTGGTGTGGTTTAGTGCAGAAAGGTCAAGAAACCTAGGGCGTGGGAGGGGAGGCAGAATTTCAACATCTTGGCTTTCGTAGGTTAGTACATTTATTCTGAACCTGAAGAACCTCTGTCACCCTTGGAAACTTTTTTGTACGTTATAAATTATGCTCGTGAATAGCTCAGGCCCAAACGTTGTTAAAAATACACAGGGGAAAGGTGGGGTTAAAAACCTATTGCAACAGAAATAATTCCATTCATCAGGGCCCAGGGGGTGGATTGCAAAGGTCCCCCCTGCAGGGCTGTAAACCCGAACGCAAAGGCCTGGTACTGCCTGAGAACCTGAAAGGGAACTGACTAGATACTGCAAGTGAAACTAACCAGCCTACTTTCACTGCCTTTGGCGGGAGAAGAGCAAAAAGCTGCAGCAGTAATAGGGAAAAGTAAATGTGACAATCGAACCCGGAGGAATGCCAGGGAGGGGGTTAGAAAGCAGCACCTCTTTCCTTTCCCCCTCTCCCTCTCCCCTGCCTGCCCTGAAAATATCTTTAGAGAGATAAGGTGGGGGAGGTAATATCATTTATTGGACCATCTTCTGTTGGTGAGAGAGACAAGCTTACGAGCCACCCAGAGCTCTGCGTCAGGTCTACACTGCATACAAACACAGTCTTTGAAATCCTTCTTTGTTGACCTGTTTAGTAAAGAAACTTTGGGCCTCCAAGTGGGAAGATCAGAACCCAGTTCGTGGAGGCTGTTAGAGAATCAAAGCATCACTGAGGCGGAAAACTTAGGGTTGCCAAATTTGGTTGGTTGTATTTTTGGAGATTTCATCACATGAGGACATAATCGTTAATTCAAGATTAATCTTTAATTCCTGGAGATTCCAGGCCAATCCTGGAAGGTTGGCAACCCTAGGAAAACTCCTCCCGCTGCAGAGCAGTGCAGGGTTGTTCCCTACAGCTCCACAGGGTTTGGACTGGCCCAGTTTTAAATGTCTCAAGTGCTGGCGCATCCGCTGCTTGGAAGCTGTCCCAGGACTGCGTGGCATGAATGGGCTGGGGGCAAAGCAAAGAGCTTCCAGTCTGAGTCACTGGAGATCCAGTAGATCGAGGCAGGGAAGGTAAATCAAGGCCAGTGATCTGACGCCAGAGAACTGCTGCCCCACTGGGAAACATCCACAATGAGAGGCGTGACAAGTTCGGAGTGCCGGACACCCAGGGAGTAGGCTGGGGCTCTTGTCCTGTGGGTGGTCACCTTTTCGGGGCTGTGCGTTCCAGGCCCCGGTGTCCGGAAGGCGGCCCCGGGCGCACTGCATCGCCCCCGAATGGAGAAGGCAGGTGCCCGGTGCAAGTAGGTGTTGGGATCTGTCCTGTTGTAGTGGCCGGGGCCAGGCGTTTGGGACAAGTCCTCAGAAAAGCCACCATGTTTGTTCCGCCCTGAGATGGTGACACTAGGGCTGGACGGTTTGCTGGGGACCCCGGAGCCCAGCAGCGAGGGGAGAGTGTAGCTGTTCGGGGCAGGGACGGGATCCACCCGCCGGTACTTGGTACGAGATCCCATGGTGAAAGACGGCGGCCTGCGCTGGGTGACAGGTGGGGCTTTCTCTGGACTGTACCTGCCTGGCCCAGGGGTCCGTGGCTGCGCTGAAGGAGACACAGCGTTAAACGCTAAAGCTGGGCGCAGTCAGGAAGGGGAGCTCGTGCCCAGCGCCGCGTCATATCACCCCGATAACGCTGGATGCGGCTTGCTGCCAATGTGGAGTCTAGGATTTCCCAGGCCAGAGCGCGCTAGTCATCTGGTCTCCTGCCTCCACTGGGGGCCAGTTCCTGTTGCACCAGGAGTGGCCTTTCAGCTCTGCATAGCCACTTCTGATCCAGCCCTGGTGGGGCAGGAATGCCCGCTCCTACCAGGGCAGGCAACTGAATGAACTAGCCGTCACAGGCCATCCTCTGCTGCACCAAAAACCTGACCCATGGTGTCTGCTGCACCAAGCCGACCTGAGTTGGCACTGATTCGCCCCTGGAAACAGCCTCAGCCCAGGGCTGGATGGGCCATTCTCACCCTTAGGGGGCTCCCGCCAGGCCGGAGCAAGGAACAATGGCGGAGGAGTGGCTTGCCCTGAGGATAAAGCGAGGCCCGGGGCTGCCGAACCAGCACTACATTCAATTTAAAAGCAACCCAAAGAGCTGCTGACGCGACCAAACCAGCCACTCGTGTGCTCCCCACCAACTCCTAGCCCAATGGAGGCTTTTGATGCTCTTCCACTCACCCAGGGTCTTTGCTCTCGCCAGCATGGAATAGGACGGGCCTCCGCTCCTGCCAAAGCGAGTGAGTTGCGGGTCCACGTAATAGCAGGGACCTGGGCTTGAGTCTTTAAAGTACACTGACAACAAAAGAGAAAAGCATAGAGCAATGGGGTGGCTGGGAAGATAGGCCAGCGCTTTCTCCTATGGAGTGGACCAAATTCATGCCTGATGTCACTTCAGTGGGATTGTACCAGGGATGAATTTGGTCATGGGTCTGTCGGTCACATCTTAATTGGATTGCATGTCCAAACTGGGCCATATTCTGATCTGTTACACTGTTATAATCCCGCTGATTCCCATGGAGTCATTCTGGATTTACGCTGGCCTGAGATCAGACTCCGGCCCCTCCTGGGGAATGACGCTGGAGTAAATAAAGGTCTTTGACCTCCACGCAAGTCAATGGAATTGCATCCGTATAAAAGCCACAGCTATGAGTTCAGATCCAGGCCTTTGATCATTTGTAAGCAACATCAAGAGCTTGACAGGGCCGCAGGGGAGGGCAGGTGTCAAGCCCTGGTTCTGCTGCTCCTGATCTTAGGAAAATCAGTTTCCTCAGCTGTACAATGGGAACAAAGTTACTCCCCGTTCATTGAGATCCACAGCTGAAGAGTGCCTGTCACAACTAGCAGTCACAACTCTGCTGGGTACGGGCAGTCATAACCTCCACTAATCGGGCACGCTTCTGTCATTTTTAGTAGCGACAGCTTTTCAAAATGCCAGGCCAGCGGGGCTCACTGCTTTGAGGCTAAGGTCAGGACAGCGTGACAGCTGCATTCAGAGATGAGTGACAGAAGCCCCTGATGGTCGTGGGCCTGCATTTCAATGACCCTGCGGAAGCGGCACGCTCTGACAGAACGGGGAGGGGATGCAGTTTGGCCAGGAGGGGTATGGCGCGGGGACGAAGGGTGTATTGGTTTTAATTACAAATCCTATTGAGCTTGAGAATAATGTGCTTTTGGCCTCTCAGCTCTGGCTCCCTGCTTCACCCTGTGCATTCTTGTTTTGGAAATAAAGAGCGGTCAGGTGGCTGTGCTCTCCGCCTGGACAGCTGAGATAATGCAGCTTCAAAGTTTCCCTCTTCCGGCACGCTCATGGTAACAGCAAAACTGTACACAATGGCAAAGCACGAAAGATCCGTGTGCAAGAAGTTCTCCTAAACACACACAGAGAACACAAACCCACATATGGGCAACACACACACACACACACACACACACAGAATACACACACATGGGTAATACACACACACAGAACACACACGGGTAATACACACACAGAACACACGCACGGGTGATATACACACACACACACACGAGTGATACACACACACAGAGAAAACACACATACACAGATGGGTGATAAACACACACAGGCAGGACACAAACCCACACATGGGTGATATAAACAGACAGACAAACCCACACTTGGAGAGTACACACACACACACACACACACACACTGGGGTACACACACAGAGATGGGATCCAAACACAAATGGGCCATATATACACATGGAGAGGAGGTATACACACATGGGTGGGGTATACACACACATACTGATCTTGGTCTCAGTGCCTGAGCGGATGCTTGGAGGAAGGGCTGGGAGGTGGGTGAAGTGACACTGGATACGGAGCTGAGGGAATTGTGGGCGGGGGGGGCACTGGGAAGAATCTGAGACTGACGTCGTTCAGACCCAGGCTGTTTTAGAGAGAGTGGTTCACAAAGACTTACTGCCATTGTTGAGTCTCCTGTGAAAGGAATACGCTGGGCTGATTAACTTGGTGTAGTCGTGGTTGACAAATCCGACAGTAGGAGGCAGACGGTACTGTCCCGGCCCGGGGCCTGGCACAAACCAACAAAATGCACATGAGTTACTAATGTGTCAGAAAACCAGACTGCCATCAGCAATGTCGCCTAGTGGTTAGAGCAGAAGCAGCCAGGACTGCGGTGTTCTGTCCCTCGCTCTGGAAAGGAGTGTTAGCTAGTGATCTGAACCCAGGACTGAGCGCTAGGGTGCCTGGGTTCTGTGCCCAACTCTTGGAAAGAGTCCGAGCTGGTGATTAGAAGAAAAAAGCTAGGAATTCCTGCGTACTACCCCGGACTTGGCCATTGACTCCAAGGAGGACCTTGGGCAAGTTGCTCAAGCATTCTGTGCCTCAGTTTCCCCACCTCTAACGCAGACACTGTGAGAGTTCTCTATCCTCCAAGGGGGACTTGACAATGAAATGATTTCGTATTTGCGAAGCACTCTGAGATGCTCAGATTCAAAGGCACCGGCGAAACATTATTATATTGCTTCAGCCCGGTGGAGTTTTCATATAGGAAGCTGCCGATTGCTGTCCGCACAGAACCCCTGGTGCTGTCACATCAGAAGAGAGATTGATGACGCGATTCTCTGAGACAGGGACTGTCTTTTTCTGTATCTGTACAGCGCCTAGCACCATCGGGTCCTGGCCCATGACGGGCACTCCTACGTGCTACAATAATACAAATAATTCATACTAATCTATTAATTTGCACATGTTGTTAGAGCAATCGCCTTCCATTTGAAGCTGTTTCAGCATCAGGGTTTGGGGGGGTCTGTATTTGACGTGCAGGGCACACAGCTGAAGTTCCAATTTGGTGCAGCCTTTGAGCAGGGGATGTACCACCACAAAGGGCATGTCTAGTCTCCAATCACAGAGTGTGATTGCAGCTCACACAGATATACCTGAGGGGGAGGAATAGCTCAGTGGTTTGAGCATCGGCTTGCTAAACCCAGGGTTGTGAGCTCAATCCATGAGGGGGCCACTTAGGGATCTGGGGCAAAAATCAGTACTTGGGCCTGCTAGTGAAGGCAGGGGGCTGGACTCAATGACCTTTCAAGGTCCCTTCCAGTTCTAGGAGATAGGATATCTCCATTAATTTAAAATTTATTTATTTAAATTTACCTGAGCTCGCTTTGATCTAGCTAACTCAGGTACTGGAACAGTGGGGCCGTATTAGCATGGACTTCTACAAGCCCACCTGGAACCTTGGGTAATTACTTGCAGGGGCTAGCAAGCTAGCTCAGGGTGACTTGCCCTCTAAGAGGTAGTGGGCACGTGTGACTCATTACCTGCTGCCCAAATTGGTCTTATGGAAGGCGCCTTATAAAGGGGGGAAACAGGAAGAGGAAACAGGGGTGAAAGTATCAGGGTAATGGGGTAGTATTAGAAAGGTGTTGTACCACTGCCTGCTGGGTAGAATGAGAGAATATAAACCACTAAGTAGTAAGATTTAGATATAGATTTTTCAGCCAACTCTGCTTTGCCATAGAAAGAAAGAGCAGGCAAGAGCTAGGGTGGAGCTGAAAGGCTTGGAGCCTCTCCTGGGAAAAGAGGGAGGGTGGAGTGGAGACAAGGCGGGGGGAAGTGGGGAGGGAAAGACTCCAGCTGGGGAATGGACCAGGGAAGAGGAGGGTGGAGTGGGGGAAGGCCTGCAGGACTGCGTGTTGTTGTGAATTGTAAATTAGACCCAGAAGGGGAATGTTTTAACGACTCTGGACTGGAGGAGGTGACTTAAGGAGCCCCTGAAGAAGGTAAACTGAGGGCAGAGCTCGCAGCACCATGCTTTGCCAGAAGGGGGCGCTACAGGGCAGGCATGCCCACTGATACATGTGCTGAAACTCACTGCTGCTCAGGTACATCGACAGGAGAGGCAGCCATGCCCTGGGATTGCAGCATAGCCATGCCCTAGGAAACGGAGTTTCTCTGCTGTCCCAGGATGCAGTGCTGGGGTACCAATTTGAGAAGGGAGCAGATAGAATTCCAGCAGCGGATACACACGCGCTTACAGACGCAAAGGTGGAACTAAAGCATCTTTCATAAGCCATTCATCGAAACGCCTGCAGCTCCTACTTGAAGAGGAGTGAAGTGACAGCACTAAGGAAAGGGCTGCCTGAATCCAGCACTGTAATGAACAGAAATGTTACAGAACCAAGACCAGCTACCTCCCACCAGCTCCCGTTGCCAGCAGTGATTTCTAACGATTTAGCGCTTATGGGACACTTGACATCCTGACAGCAGCTCTGAACAGACATTTCAGCTTCACCACATCCCCTCCGTCCCTGCTGTGAGGTAGGTCAATTTTACAATCCCTCTTTTCACAAATGGGGAAACTGACGCACCAAGCAGGTCAGGAATTTGCCGCAGGCCAGCTGCGCTGTGGTGGGGTTGGGATGGGCCGGGTTTTATTTTGGGGCCATCTCAGAAATAAACATATCCAGACCTTTCAGGATCTTTAAAACAGAAACAAACAAACAAACAAAAAAACCACTCTCTCCAATCTGATTCTCTAAAGGAGCAATTTTCAGGTAGGTTTCATAAAGTTCCTTTGCTCTCGTCCGTTAATTTAATGATGTATATTGCAGTCATAACAATAATCATCCCTCACTTTTATATAGCCCCTTTCATCAGCAGATCTCAAAATGCTTGGCAAAGGAAGTCAAAATCATTATCCCTGTTTTACAGATGGGGAAACTGAGGCACGGTAGCACCTCTAAGTCAGCTTCCCATTTTGCTAAGGGCCGTACAAAGATACAGGAAATGACAGTCCCTCTGAAGTTATTTATTCATTTATTTACAGTAGCACCTAAAGATCGAGGCCCCCGGTGCTAGGCACTGTACAGACACATCATAAAAAGACAGACCTGCTCCTCCTTGCTTACACTCTCGCCCCACGCCAAAGGGAACCGGGGGCTTCACAGCAAGCATACCGGTCTCATGAGCAGCGATGGTAGGTGCCTTTCTCCACCCCACCTCTGCCATCCCGGACACGGCGCGGATGCACAAACAGAACCAATCCTTTATCGGGCCGGGCTCTCTTCCCCGTCTCTTGCTCTCCCCCAGCTCCAAAGCAACGGCTGATCCTGAGCACGAATGCTAACAGGCGGGGATTTCTGTCTGCTCTGGTAAAACCACCCTGCGGGAATGCAGGAGAGAAAAGGCCCTGGCAGCGGGGTGTTCCCCGAGGAGCCCAGCCCCAGACGCTTGCTGGATCCCTGCTGCGGGGAAGTGTTAGTCCATCAGCACTGGTGACAGCTACTGGTCATTTGACACAGAGCGCTCGCTGAAAGCAGACACCCATGGAGGAGGGACCGGGGGTGACATTGTAAACTTATCCCCCACACACACTCGACCAGTGATGCAAGATTGATGCCCACTTAGCAACCCTGCAGGCCGATGGCGAGACAGCCGCTTTGCCCTGCTCGCTGGAGCATGGTGCCTTCTGTTCCCCAGCTGCTCTCCGAGGGAGTCAGGAGGGCGCATTAGATTCTGATGAGCGCAGCCAGCATGGGGAAGCGTTGCCTGGTGCGCTGAGAAATCCACACCGTGCTTGGCGGGGTTAGGTTGCTGCCGTCTGCTTGATGCTTCTGGGACTTGTCAGGTGTCCGAGAGGCTGGTGCTTGGGGCAGAGGTTGGCCCTTTTCCTTTGTACGGTGTGGGGTGGGTGCTGGATCGCTGGCCTGCACGGATTGTGGAGGATCAGCGGCCAGGGACTCCCTTGGACATGGCAAGTGGAGAGCCCCAGCTCCTGACCTGTGTCGTGACGGCTCAGAGGAGCAGAGTGCAGAACCAGCGAAGGAGACGGGAGAGTTAATGCGGGTGCAAGAATACCCCCATTCCTGGGCGCTTGTGATTTTTGGTGTCACTGGCAGCTGAAACGACGACAATGAAACACCCTGCGAAGGAAAAGACCTGGGGCTAAATTCCCCACGGCCCTCTCCTGTGCGTCGTCATTTACATCAGGGTAAAATGGCTCATAGATTCATAGACTCTAGGACTGGAAGGGACCTCGAGAGGTCATCGAGTCCAGTCCTCTGCCCGCATGGCAGGACCAAATACTGTCTAGACCATCCCTGATAGACATTTATCTAACCTACTCTTAAATATCTCCAGAGATGGAGATTCTACAACCTCCCTAGGCAATTTATTCCAGTGTTTAACCACCCTGACAGTTAGGAACTTTTTCCTAATGTCCAACCTAAACCTCCCTTGCTGCAGTTTAAGCCCATTGCTTCTTGTTCTATCCTTAGAGGCTAAGGTGAACAAGTTTTCTCCCTCCTCCTTCTGACACCCTTTTAGATACCTGAAAACTGCTATCATGTCCCCTCTCAGTCTTCTCTTTTCCAAACTAAACAAACCCAATTCTTTCAGCCTTCCTTCATAGGTCATGTTCTCAAGACCTTTAATCATTCCTGTTGCTCTTCTCTGGACCCTCTCCAATTTCTCCACATCTGTCAAATGCTGATTTGGTTTGCGCCAATGACGCAGTGGTGCAAACGACAGCAAAGAGAATCGGCATCTAGGCCCGGAGAGGGAGAGGGGGGCTGGCGGAGAGCAGAGCACAACAAAGGGTACCTCTAGACTGCGATGAAAGACCTGCAGTGAGGCTGCAGCTGGCCTGGATCAGCTGACGCGGGCACATGGAGCTTGGACTGCGAGGCTATAAAATTACCACGTAGACGTTCAGGCTGGGGCTGGAGCCTGAGTTCCGAGACCCTGCGAGGCTGGAGGGTCCCAGACCCTAGGCTCCAACTTGAGCCAGCTGTTCGACATGCCAGGGTGGTTCATTATTTTAGAAGCTCGGAAACATCTCCAAGTTGAGTGTCACGTGGATTGTGAGGTGCTCAGATCCTACAGGGCATAAGTAGTTGGGACAGATCCAGCAGTGTCCTGGCCGAACCTTATGGAATCATGTTAAACCTCATGGAATGAAGGTTAAGGATTTGAGGAGTCCGTTGTCGTGAAAACGCAAATGTTCATGGGCTAGCGTGGGGTTGTATGGAACCTCTTTAGGCGAGAGGACACGATTAATGAAATCTCTGGAAGATATTAGGGACTTCAGAGGACGTGGGGGGGGCAATATGAGCAAAGTGTATTTCCTAGGAAATACTTGGGGTGAGTGGGTGAAGGAAATGCAAATGACCCACCTCAAATCCAGACTTTTGAAGCAGAGACTCATTGTTGCCTCTTCATGGGCAGTTCAAAGACCTCTAAAGGGTGAACGAAACTTTTCCAGGCTGTGATGGTTCTCAGCTGAGGGTGTGATGAACTTGAAACCAGGTGAAAATCCCTGCCAGTGCCCATGTTGGAGGGGCGGGATCTCGGACCAGCTTAGTAGCATGTGTTGTAGGAGCAGCAGTGATCTGTATGCTCTGTATAACCTGTATGTTCAAAAGGTCTGTTACACCTTCCCCCCGCTTTCATCTCCTCTCCCACTTTGAATACCTGTGAAGTGGCTTTCCCCCTCCCCTCCCCTCCTGGAATGCTTGTGGGATGAATGGGCTGTTTGAACAGCTGGAAGATCAGAAGAGCTCCCAGGTAGACAAAGTGTCTGGCATAGGCGCCGACTCTGTGGGTGCTCTGGGGCCTCTTCCCTGAGCGCGCTGCATGCCCGCTGTCCCCCCTGGCTCCCAGCACTTGCGCCGCAAAACAGCTGTTTTGCGGTGGCAAGTGGTGGGAGGGAGGGAGAGGAGGGGGAACGCGGCGCTCGGGAGAAGAGGTGGGGCCAGGGCGGGGATTTGGGGAGAGGTCCAATAGGGGCAGGGAGGGGGCGGAGTTGGGGCAGGGACTTTGGGGAAGGGGTTGGAATGGGGACAGGGCAGGGGTGGAGTCAGGGCAGGGACTAGGGGGCGCGAGCACCCACCGGCATTGGGAAAAGTTGGTGCCTATGGTGTCTGGGACTCTAATTATGCAGCGCTCACACACCCAATGCATGGACACTGCATGGACACTGTCCAAGGTGGAGTGTGACCAACCAGACCCAGCCAAGTCATCTCTAGTTTGACTATTAGCGGTAAATAAGCCCAATGGCCTGTGATGGGATGTTAGATGAGGTGGGATCTGAGTTACGACAGAGAATTCTTTCCTGGGTATCTGGCTGGTGAGTCTTGCCCAGATGCTCAGGGTTTAGCTGATCGCCATATTTGGGGTCGGGAAGGAATTTTCCTCCAGAGCAAACTGGCAGAGGCCCTGGGGGTTTTTTGCCTTCCTCTGCAGTGTGGGGCGCGGGTCACTTGCTGGAGGATTCTCTGCACCTTGAAGTCTTTAAACCATGATTTGAGGACTTCAGTGGCTCAGACATAGGTTAGGGGTTTGTTGCGGGAGTGGGTGAGTGAGATTCTGTGGCCTGCATTGTACAGGTGGTCAGACCAGACAATCATAATGGTCCCTTCTGACCTTAAAGTCTATTACTCTAGTCGCAGGCCATGAGGAGCAGGACCTTAAAAGGGGAAGAGGCCATGGGCTCAGCAGTGCACTCACAAGATTGTACCTCCCATGAAGATCCTTCTCCCGGACTGCCTGGCCAGTGGCACGCCGCGTTGCATTCCATCGTGCCTCAGGAAGACTTACCTTCATCGCCCCGTCCATCGCTGCGCTGTGGGACACTTACCTTGAAGGATCCTGACATCTCCAGTGCCGTGCCTGTCCTGGGAGCATGAGTATGCAAGTGTGAGTGTGACCCCCCTTCCCCTTCTTTTCAGCTTAGCTGTCAGTATAATAAACGTGATGCTTTCTGCCAAACTCTGGTGGGTCATTAGTCCTCCCTAAGCTTACTAGCTGGCCCAATTCCGGGTAACATTACGCGGATAGGTTCTTCTATTGTTTTTAATAAGTTTTCTCTGTAGTCCCTTGAGAATAAAATATGGCTGCTTATTAAGAACTGTGTGATAACTTAGATACTGTTGGCAATTGCTGGGTTGTTAGTCTCTGAAGAGAAAGCAAGAGAAGCCTGCTTCAGTAGCCTGTCTTTTGCTGAGAAGAACACCGTGAAGGCAGGGACCTGTTCAGGCTGGAAATATCCTGGGCAGAAGGGAGGGAGACACGTGTCTCCCCGGCCATGACAGCCCAAAGCCAGAGAGGGAGAGTCCTTGCTGGACCAAGGAGGAATACAGGAGCAGCTGCCCTGAACTGTGCCAGTGGTACTATAAATAAGTACCATAGATAGATAGGTGCTATTGCTGGGATGTTCTGACTGGCTTCTGAAGGCAGCGCAGTGCCAATGGTGAAGCCCTGCACAGCTGTGGAATAGTTGCAAATGCTTCCTTCTTGCAGCGGGTCTGCGTTCACTGTGGAGAGCGCTGAGATCTGCGGTGGAAGAACAGGAGTTTAAAAGCAGTTCTCGCTTTACCCTGACCACAAAAATACCAAATAACCATAGCAACAACATCCCACTTTTAGCAGGCCCATCACGGGGGCGAGCACCATGGGTTTCCCCAATGAATGGGTTTTCCCATCTGCGCGGGGGAGGGGGGGGAGGAGACAAAGGAGCTGCAGCTGGAGTACTTGCCTGCCTGCACCATTAGCACCCCGCGTTGCCAGGGCTTGGACTCTGTGGTGGGGAGACAAGATGCAAAGCCGCAGGTATGCATGACTCACCACTTGGAGCAGATTCCCAGCGGCAGGCTTAATTGTCACCTGCTAATTTTAATGCAGCACATTCAGTCACTCCAGGCAGACAGCCGGTGGGAATGTAGCTCAGATGCTGCTGTGACCCTGTGACCCATCCCCACAAATATAGCTTTCCCGACCAACAGCCAACAAAACAACCCCACTCCCCTGGAGTGTCTGTGCAGAAAGACAGCTGCAGCTTGGAAGAACATCGCTATCCTGCAGGAAATCTGCCCTTTTCCCCCCTACTGAAGTAAAGGCTGGGCCCAATCCTCAGCTGATCCTAGTGGCCTACTTCATCTCCTCATTATTTTGCACAACAATTAAACTATTTCTATAAGGACATATTGAATTTCCTATTGGACTTTGTGACGGGTTGGATCACAGAAACCCCCTTGGGAGCTGCCACCCGATGTGCAAAGACTACCCCTGCTTCTGTTTTCCCTGCCAGCTCAGGACTCCAGCACCCTGTCTTGCTGAGCCAGACACTCCCGTCTGGCTCCAGACACAGACCCACGGTCTGAATCACTTGTCCCAAAGCTGCAAGTTTACCTGAAAACAGCTCATAATAGTGTGCTTGTCTTTAGCACTCAGATGCCCAACTCCCAATAGAGTCTAAACCCAGATAAATCCGTTTTACCCTGCATCAAGCTTATGCAGGGCAAACTCATAAATTGTTCGCCCTCTATAACACTGATAGAGAGATATGCACAGTTGTTTGCTCCCCCAGGTATTAATACATACTCTGAGTAAATTACTAAATAAAAAGTGATTTTATTAAATACAGACAGTAGGATTTAAGTGGTTCAAAGTAGTAACAGACCGAACAAAGTAAGTCACCCAGCAAAATAAAATAAAATGCGCACGTCTATGTCTAATCAAACTGAATACAGATAATCTCACCCTCAGAGATGCTTCAGTAAGTTTTTTCTCAGACTGGACACCTTCCAGGCCTGGGCACAATTCTTTCCCCTGGTACAGCTCTTGTTGCAGCTCAGGTGATAGCTAGGGGATTCTTCATGATGGCTCCTCCCTCCCTTGTTCTCTTCCACCCCTTTATATATCTTTTGCATAAGGCGGGAACCCTTTGTCCCTCTGGGTTTCCACCCCCCCTCACTGGAAAAGCACCAGGTTAAAGATGGATTCCAGTTCAGGTGACATGATCACATGTCACTGCAAGACTTCATTACTCACTTGCCAGCACACATATATACAGGAAGACTCACAGGTAAATACAGCCATCTGCAGACAATGGGAGTCATCAAGATTCCAAACCATCCTTAATGGCCCACACTTTACATAATTACAATAGGCCCTCAGAGTTATGTTCATATTTCTAGTTTTAGATACAAGAGTGGTACATTTCTACAAATAGGATGATCACACTCAGTAGATTATGAGCTTTGTAATGATACCTTACAAGAGACCTTTTGCACGAAGCATATCCCAGTTACATTATATTCACTTATATTTTTATAAAACCATATAGACTGCACAACATCACAGACTTCATTTCCACATTTTCTTAAGTCCAACCTCAATGCAGTCCTTGAACCATAGGAGTAGGCAGTTTTGTTTGGATTAATTTAGTCTCTGTCTGGTTTCCTTGCACCGTTTATAACGTTCATTATTGAAAATAACTTGACCTACTTTTCATGGTTAATTCCGAAGCGGGCAAAAGTTATAGACTTAATTGTTACAACACTACGAGGCACCTGCCCTCCTTTTATCTGATGGCACCTTTTAGGTAAGGATTTGGAGGCTTAATGCTGGTGTCCAGGCCAAATTCCAGCATTGGGTAATTTCATCCTGCCTCCTTACGCGTCCCCTGTGGTTTCGACATACAAGGTATTCTTTATTTCCCCTATCTAAAACTGCTTCTGTGGGCCTGAATTGCTGGCACGGAACAGCTCCCCCGGTAGCTTGTGCTAATGGGTGGCATCCTTCCGCATGATAAATGGACAGGACTATTAATGTTTCCTGTATTGGAGTGGGGGGCTACATTATATGGAGAAATGGGTCCAGAACTCAGACACAAAGGGACACCTTCTGCCACCTCTTACTCCGATGTAACCCCACTGAAGTCAAGGAGGAAGACGGCCCCACATAACAAAAGAACTGAGCAGACCCTGTTTCCGCACAAGAAACCAAGCTGAGTGCATGCAGTTAAAACGGCCAAGGGCCAGATGGTCAAAATGATGATGATGTCTATGACAGTAGCACCAAAAGACCCTCCCTGAGCTCGGGGCCCCATTCTGCCAGGTGCTGCGTAGACCCAGAACGAGAGAGAGTTCCTGCTTGGAAGAGTCTGCAGTTTTAACAGACAAAGGGAAAACAGTTGCAGAGAGGTGGAGTGACTTGTTTGCAGAGCTTGGGAAAGATCCTAGGTTTCCTCATTCCCAGGGCACTGCCCTACCCAGTAGACTGTGCTACCTTGCTACCAACAGTACAAATACTCCAGGCCAGATTTTCAAGTGCTCAGCGCCCACAGCCAGAACTGCAGAAGAGCTCAGCTCCCGAGATAAGAGCTGGGTTTTCAAAACGGCTCAGCCTCCAGCCGGTTTTTGAACATGTGGCCCACTCCTTACGGCACTGAGATGGGAGCTGAGCCCAGCTGAAAATGTGGCCTCCGGTGCGGGCGCTGGCTGAGCACTTCTGTTTTCTCTACAAATCCAGACCAAAGGGCTCCCCCTAGAGGTAGAAGGCAGGGCTGCTTGGTGAAGGTGGTGATGTTCTGTCACCAGCTTTCACAACTCCTAAAAACCAGCAAGCTGCTGGGTGTGAGAAGGAGCTAACAAATAAATGAGAGTTCCTTAAACACAACATTTTCTCATCAGGATGCCAAACAGCTTCTGTTTTTAAGTCATCAGATTTTTCTCTTCCTACCCTTGGTCTGTCTTGTGTATTTAGATGGTAATCTCTTCTGGGCAGGGCCTGTCTCTCACTCTGGGCTTCGCTACACTGGCAATTTACAGACTGTAACTGTCTCGTTCAGGGGTGTGAAAAAACACCCCCCTGAGCGCAGCAAGTTTCAGCGCTGTAAAGCACCAGTGTAGACAGTGTCCCAGTGCTGGGAGCTGCACTCCCAGCGTTGGGAGCTACGCCCCTCCCAGGGCTGCGCCACGACCACACAAGCCATCTTAAAGCGCTGCCGCGACCGCACTTTAGCATTGCCAGTGTAGACTAGTCCTATGTGTCTGTGCAGCGTCTCCCACAATGAGGCCCTGGTCCCAGTTAGGTCTCTAGTTCCCACCAATTTGCATGCAGATGCCAAGTGCTGATATTTGGGAAACCTGCAGCAGGATTCCGAAAGGCAAATTTTTCCTGCTCAAAGCGCAGTGCTACCGTGACAAGTGACCCTGGTGCATTCTTCTGCAACAGACCTGCCTGCTGCGTGTGTCTATTCACAGTCCTCTCTGCCTTTTTACTGAATGCAGAAGTAGCATCACACTAGACCAAGAATGACAAATGGACACAGGGGATCAAACCCCACCCACTGTACTGCTCTGTCTCTGGGTGGAGCTTACCTACCTCTAACAGAGACTGGAAGGGCCTGTCGCATTTACACTTTGGCAACACTTGAAGAGCTCGTCATGCCATAAACCCTCATTGAATTGAACCAAATACTGATTTTTGCTGCTCCCTGCCCTGCCAGAACCAACTCGCGTGAAAGGGGTTGTGCATCTTCAACAGAAGTGTTCTCGGCATTCTATCTGAGCAAAGGTACGGATGACTGCGGGGTTGCATACGGTCACTGAGGGTCTGATTTGGCCTGCAGAACCAGGTGATGATGCAAGAGGAGGAAAGACCCCAGCTGGACTCACAGATCCCAGGTTGAGTTGGGGCTGACAGTGAGAAATACCATCTTGTTCCTTGCAATACTGAGCTCATTTGAAACAAGAATCATTGCAAGACAATTATCAAGGAATCCCAGGATGCACAAAGTTCAGCCTTAAGTTGGCTGTTTCCTCCTGGAACTTTCTATCCCTGCCACTAATTCCCTTTGTCTTTGGCCTTGGCTACACTTACCCGCTAGTTCGACAGCTGGAAATCGAACTTCTGGGTTCGACTTATCGCGTCTAGTCTGGACGCGATAAGTCGAACCCGGAAGTGCTCGCCGTCGACTGCGGTACTCCAGCTCGCCGAGAGGAGTACCGCGGAGTCGACGGGGGAGCCTGCCTGCCGCGTGTGGACCAAGGTAAGTTCGAACTAATTCGAACTAAGGTACTTCGAACTTCAGCTACGTTATTCACGTAGCTGAAGTTGCGTACCTTAGTTCGAATTAGGGGGGTAGTGTAGACCTGGCCTTTGATTATTAATTATTATTAATTATTTGTATTGGTAGCACCCATGGCACCCAACTGAGATCAAGTGCCCATTATACTAAGCACTCCACATACACATAGTATGAGACAATGCATACCCTGAAGAGCTGACACTGTAAACAGGAAGAAAGACAAAGGGCAGGAAGGGAAACAGAGACCTGAGAGGTGAAGTGACTTACCACATATTACACAGCAATTCAGTAGTCAAGCAAGGAATTGAACCCAGATCCTTGCAGTCCACTTTAATGCCCTAGTCACTAGCCTTCACTACCTCAGAGGCATGCCAGCCCCTTTATACTCCTGGGTTGGAGCTAATAGGACCCACCTGTTCTGCCTGCCAACGTGAGTCAGCAGAATTTCTCTGCATCTCTATCTAGGGTCCTAGATCCTGATGCTCAGTTTACAAAACCCTGCATTTTTAGTCTAAATTGACCTTTAACCTCTGCAAACCTTTCTCAGTGGGTGAGACCTTTCACAGGAAGAGAGAAGCTTTCCGACCCAGCACTTTATTGCTTATTTCAGCGCAACAGAGAACAAAGCGCCAAAGCTGAAAAGCTGCCCTGCTTGCTGGGTTTCCTTTTCAGCCTTCACGGTTTACAGTATGAGTAGCCTTGGCAGGATTCCATTTTTATTTCTTATAATATTATTGATGGACAATATCGATGTTTATTTTTAAACCTTTTATTGTTATCAATTTCAATGGTCATAGTTGCAGGAAACTATGGGGGGAGGGATCAGACAATGACTCAATGACAGCAGATGCTGAGATTCAAAGTTAACGCCTTAGAACCATTAAAACCCAAATTTCTCAACATCACAAGTCAAAATGTACAAAGCAAATATCCTTAAATCAAACCCTAATAAGTTCTCAGGCAGTAGTTTTCTTACCCCTGCCACTCTGTACATTTTCATTACCATCAATGGAAATATTTTTTGTCATTTGCATGTCGTTTGCATCGGTTTCAGTCGGAAGCTAGGTGATTTTCACAGAAAGTGCAACTACACTCTGGACTATACAGAGCTGAAGGCCCTGGTTTTTCAGTTAAGTGGTGACCCAATGACCACATTCAAAGAGCGAGGATAATGTGCCAACAACCGATGTCTGCACACTGTGCCTGCGTCATCTTACGCTCCTATGAAGGTTGTGGCCAGGCCGGCTCCAGCTTTTTTGCCGCCCCAAGTGGCGAAGGCAAAAAAATAAAAAAATAAAACGCCACGATCAGCGGCACTTCAGCGGAAGCTCTACTGCGCTGCTTCATTCTTAGGCAGCAATTCGGCGGCGGGTCCTTCCCCCCGAGAAGGAGGGACCCACTGCTGAATTGCCGCCGAAGACCCGGACATGCCACCCCTTTCCATTGGCCGTCCCAAGCACCTGCTTCCTTTGCTGGTACCTGGAGCCGGCCCTGGGTGGTGGTCTCTCTGATGCTTATCAGTCTAAAAGGCGAAAGGATTAAAGTATCTGAGGACAGTTTCTTTCCAAGAAAGTAACAATTCAAACATTAACAACAAGGAGTCTGGTGGCACCTTAAAGACTAACAGATTTATTTGGGCATAAGCTTTCGTGGGTACAATTGTTTATCTTCTTTTGCTTGGAATGTTAGCCACCCTATTTTAGATTCTGCCAGGTACCGTGGTGATGGGGGCCTTAGCAATGTGAGTATAATGATCGTTGTAAAGGGCTAGATTGTGACACCTTTAACTGATCACAGTAACAAGTCACCTACACAGGGAACAACTATTTAATAATGGGCTCCTCGGTCTAGTAGACAAAGATCCAATGGCTAGAAGTTGAGACTAGACAAATTCTCACTGGAAACAAGGTGTAAATTTTTAACCAGGAGGGAAATTAACCATTGGAATAATTTATTAAGGTTATGGTGGGTTCTCCTTCACTGGCAATTTTTAACAAGTATAGATTTTGTGTTTGTTTGTTTTTTAGTATATGCTCTAGGACAGGGGTCGACAACCTTTCAGAAGTGGTGTGCCGAGTCTTCATTTATTCACTCTGATTTAAGGTTTCGTGTGCCAGTAATACATTTTAACGTTTTTAGAAGGTCTCGTTCTATAAGTCTATAATATAGAACTAAACTATTGTTGTATGTAAAGTAAATAAGGTTTTTAAAATGTTTAAGAAGCTTCATTTAAAATTAAGTTAAAATGCAGAGCCCCCCGGACCGGTGGCCAGGACCCGGGCAATTTGAGTGCCACTGAAAATCAGCTCGCGTGCCGCCTTTGGCGCGCGTGCCATAGGTTGCCTACCCCTGCTCTAGGAGTTATTTTGGGGGATGTTCTATGCCTGTGTTATACAGGAGGTCAGACTAGATGATCACAATGGTTCCTTCTGGCCTTGGAATCTCTGACTCTGATGACCACTTTCTCACGAGTCCTGCTGAAGTTACATGGAGGTTGAGAAGGTTTCCTTGTGGTGCTTCATGCTAAGTAAGCCAGGGCTTGGCATGCAGATTTAACTGCTCTCCCTACTTGAGGATCTTAATCCTCTACCCTCTCCAGCTTTTCTGCACTACATTCCCTTCTTTTGTGACATGCATATCTCCCTTTTGTCCCGCTGGCATATTGCCCATTCTCTTAGTATCACGAGGCTTGTTGATGATTTGTTTGTTTGGGCTGAAGGGCAGGGAGGACGTGCTGTTGATTATTACTTGTGATCATTTCTAGCACAATGCTTGTGCTTTACAAAAGGCAGAGTGCTGCACATTTCCCTGTCTCAAGGAGCTTATGTAACCCACTGTAGGACAGTGGGGGTCTTTGTCCCACTCCACCAGCTGGTGTAGAAGTTAAAAGCCCATTACAGCTGACAGCTATTACAGTTACTCCTTTAGCTCCAGTTTATGCTTTTTAGTGCTGAAAATCACAAGTGAAACACCCTGCTGTCAGCTCAAACAGGTCACTATACTCCCAGGCTGAGGGCGACAGGTTCAGGTAGGGGAAGGCCTGGAGAACCAGTAAGAACTGAGGAAACATTTGGAGGAGCAGGTTGACAGAGACAGGGCTTGGTGGGCAACAACTGGGAGACTTTGCCACGTACATAACTGGCCTCAAACCAGACAAGGGATTCTGTACAGCCCACACACATCGCCTTGCAGATGAATCCAAGCCATTTCTTGATAGAACAAAATCTCATGGAAGGAGGCTTCACGCAGTGACACTGTAGTGCAAAGGGAAGAGAGGAGAACTGAACTAGCCAAAGCCAGAAGAGATCTGGTGGAGCTTTGGTGGCAGAAAGAGGAGGTAGCTGTCTGGAAGAAGCCATCTCAGCTACTCTGAGGGAGCTCTAGAGGAGAAAAACCACAGCTCAGCAGCTCCCTAACTCCTGCTCAGATGGGGGATTCACAGTGGTACCCACCAGAACCCAGATGCTAAAACTAAGCTGCATTCAGTGGAGCAGACTACAGCGGAGAGGACTGCTCCTGGTATGCAATGCTTCATCTTGACTCAAGTGGGCTGGAGGTACAGCCTATGAGGATGGTGGCCTCCCCAGCGTGCACTGCTCCATCTTGTTCCTCATGTATGGCACATGGGGATTAGGGCTCCCAGCATGCACTGCTCCATCATGAGCTCCATGTGCAGCTCCCAGCATGCACTGCTCCATCAGACTCTCCATGTATGGCAGATGGGGATTAGGGCTCCCAGCATGCACTGCTCCATCATGAGCTCCATGTACAGCTCCCAGCATGCACTGCTCCATCATGAGCTCCAGGTACAGCACCCAGCATGCACTGCTCCATCAGACTCTCCATGTATGGCACAGGGGGATTAGGGCTCCCAGCATGCACTGCTCCATCAGACTCTCCATGTACAGCTCCCAGCATGCACTGCTCCATCAGACTCTCCATGTATGGCACATGGGGATTAGGGCTCCCAGCATGCACCTCTCACTCAGTCCAATCCACTTGTGCAGCCCATTTACCTCTCCCTCCCGCATCAGTTCAGTGGCACCATCATGTCCCCCCACCAACCAGGTCACTGGCACAGCACAATTCCCTCATTTAGGTCAGTGGCACAATTGATCAGTGGTACAGCCTGTACACCCCCCGTTGGTGGTATAGTCTTCCCATCATTGACAGTGGTATAGGTCAGTGGTACAATCCTTCCCATCTCCACCACCCCTAGATTAGTGGAACAGCCCGATAAAGCTGTTCAATCTGAGCGACCGTTTGGGACCGTTATCCAATAGTTCCACCTTTTCCCCGCCTATCTACAATCCAGTCCAATCGGAGGGCCAGACTCCTTGATGCACCGGTGTGGATGAGCCAATCCCATGGAAGGAGAGAGAAAACGAGGCTGTGCTGGGGCGCCCGCCACTGGGTCTTTTCCCCGAACAGGGCAGAGCGAAAGATCGCGCGGAGCTCCGCGATAGGGACGTCAGAAATGATTGACGGCCACGACAGCCAATAGCATGTTGTATTGGGGGGGTGGCGCGTGAACCTGGGAGAGGCTTTGAGTCTAGAGAGGGCGGGGCCTGTGGCCTGGCGGGCGTGGCCCACGGTGGACCAGACGGATCCGGAAGGCAGCTGGGGGCGTGGTCTCGGCCGCGATGGGGTGAGGAAGGGGCGGGAAGAGCCTGTTGTGGCTGCGCGCGCAGCGGGCGGAAGCGGCTGAGGAGGCGCGCGCTGGCCGGCGGGCGGGCGGGCGGCGCCGCGGGGAGGGTGGGGTTGCCCTGAGGAGCGGGCCGCGCCGGGGAGGGACACAGCCGGACGGAGCGGGCCGCCGCCGGCGGGATGGTGTCGGCGCCTCCGGCGTGAGGCGGTCCCGGTGGCCCTGAGTCCTTTCCCCCCTCCCCCCCGGGCTCAGTCGGGCCCGGCCCCCGGGGGGAGGATGGGGCCGCAGCGGAACCCGGGCAGCAGCAGCAGGGCCCCGGCCTCACCATGACCGGCGAGAAGAAGAAAAAGAAGCGGCTCAACCGCAGCGTCCTGCTGGCCAAGAAAATCATCATCCGGGACGGAGCCAGCGTGAGTCCGCCGGGGGAGGGGTGGGGGAAGGGCGGGGGCCCAGGGGGGTGGGGGGAGGGCGGGAAGCTGGAGGGGTCTGGCAGCGGGGGGGGGCTTGGCTCCAGCCGGTTTCCCGGCCCATCAGACACGTGCTGGGCATTGGCTTCGCTGGCTGGTGCAGTATCTCCCCCGCCCTGGCCCTCCCTGAGGGATCCCTGGGAGGTGGGTGAGCCGTAGGCAGCACCAGCCTGGGGTGGGCAGCACCGGCCCGGGATGGGCAGCACCAGCCTGGTGTGGGAATCCCAGATGGCAGGTAGAGCCCTTGTCCTGTTTGCCCCACGCTGGGGCCATCTCCGCGATCTAATCTGGAGCCATTCTAGGTCGATCTGAAGCTTGCATCTCACCGGTGTAGTGGTTCCAGTGGAATGAAACCAGCTGAGCCAACCTGTCCAGCGGATTGTGTCTCAGAGTAGCAGCCGTGCTCGTCTGTCTCCGCAAAAAGAACAAGGAGTCCGTGTGGCACCTTAGAGACTAACACATTGATTTGAGCGTAAGCTTCCGTGGGCTACAGCCCACTTCATCGGATGCATAGCATGGAACATATAGTAAGGAGATATTTATACATACAGAGAACATACAAAGGTGGAAGTACCCATACCAAGTGTAAGAGGCTAATTAATTAAGAAAAAAGAACAGGAGTACTTGTGGCACCTTAGAGACTAACAAATTTATTAGAGCATAAGCTTTCGTGGACTACAGCCCTCTTCTTCGGATGCATAAATTTGTTAGTCTCTAAGGTGCCACAAGTACTCCTGCTCTTTTTGTGGATACAGACTAACACGGCTGCTACTCTGAAACCAATTAATTAAGAGACGCTATTATCAGCAGGGGAGGAAAAACTTTTGAAGTGATAATCAAGATGGCCCATTTCGGACAGTTGACAGGAAGGTGTGAGGATACTTTAACGTGGGGAAATAGATTCAATTAGTGTAATGACCGATTGTGTGTGTATTTGGGGCTTGCATGCTTCATTGTGTTGGCTGACGCTTAGGTTTGGATTTTGGGCCTTCCATTGAGAAGTGGTTTTGAAGTAGGGCGAGACCAGCACTGAAACATCACCAGATGCTACCAGTATATGCCTATAATGCAGATTATTACTCTCTGCTGTAGTTAAATTTTAGCACCGTGCTTTGTATTTTAGACTATTCGTGTACTAGATACACCAGAGTATAAGATACTGAGTGGTGAGCTTTTTCCCATCGTGTTGGCCTTCATGGAAGCCAAGATATTCAATTGTGGCCTCCTCCCACCATGCTAGTTCTCATGGGACCCAAGCAGTCATATCTGTAAAGTAAATGCCTGTTTCTGAGGCTAATATAGCACCCATAAAACTTTTCATATGGCAGTTATAGCACTGCACTGGGGGACAGTCTACTTGGGTACAGCGATCTCTCAATATATTTTGAAGCAGATGGACCATCTTCCTATTTCATCAGACTTGCTAAACTGGTTTGGACTAGTCAAAACGGAAAATACTTATTTAGGTTGGAAACAACTCAAACCTGAACTTTACCTGTATTCTTTCTTGTAAAGTAAGAGATTACTCTAAACCAGTTTGACTTGTGACACTTAACACTGAAACAAACTTGGAGCCATGGGACTCATAGGGTTACTAATAGATTGGTTTTGCTAAATCCCTCCCATTAACAAATATAAAATGTCTGAACATCTGTTTGATTAGTGGAGGGTTCTCTAGGCAAACTACAAACAGTGGGAATTGAACACTTGCAGTAAACAACAGGAGGAACAAGATGGGGGGGGGGGGGAAGGGTGGCACTAAGCAAGGTTAAAAGCCAGTAAAATGTTAATTATTGTGCTATTTCCAGGGGTGGCTACAAGCACAACCAGAGTGAGTCATTCAGAACAGTAAAACATGCGTGTGAGGTCAGTCCTGGAAGTAAATTTCACCTGGTGCTTAGTGACCAATGTCCCTCTACAGTGTAACCTTTAGTCCTTTATTGAGAGTTTGGGAAGCTGGTTTAGGCATTGAAAGATGAACCATATAAATAGGTGGAAGATGCAAAAAGCTGTAAAACAGGAATGAAGGTTTTCTGTTTGTGTAACTGTACTCCAAATGCTAACAAGTTGTTGTGGAATTGCTCAGATTCCAGACACAGTTCAAATACTGTGACTAACTGTTAGCAGGCATGGTGGGTGAAATCATTTTCCAAATATACGAAAACCTGTAGGAGAACACTTCAACCTCCCTGGCCACACAATAGCAGATGTAAAGGTTGCCATCGTACAGCAGAAAAACTTCAGGACCAGACTCCAAAGAGAAACTGCTGAGCTCCAGTTCATTTGCAAATTTGACACATCAGATCAGGATTAAACAAAGACTGTGAATGGCTGTCCAACTACAGAAGCAGTTTCTCCTCCCTTGGTGTTCACACCTCAACTGTTAGCAGAGCACCTCACCCTCCCTGATTGAACTAACCTCGTTATCTCCATACTGATTTATACCTGCCTCTGGAGTTTTCCATTACTTGCATCTGAAGAAGTGAGGTTCTTACCCACGAAAGCTTATGCTCCCAATACTTCTGTTAGTCTTAAAGGTGCCACAGGACCCTCAGTCTCAATCTGTAAAAAGCAACAAACACGGCTACCCCTCTGATATTTTCCAAATATTATTCTTCCTGACATTGTTCCATCCACACATAGCATAACGGCAACCCATGTTAATGAACCACATTAAATTGGTTTAAAAGGTTATATTTATGCCATTGTCTGGCCTAATGTAATACACTGATTTACTACATATGATCATGTCTCCTATTGACTGGCTCCACTAACTATAATAGCCTGCTACTTACAGCTAGAGAACTTATGGCTTTAGCCCAGATGTTGGGGTTTGTGCTTTTGGTGCTGAATGTCCTGAGTTCAGTGCCCACTAGCAACAGATTTGGCCACAATTCGTTCCATTAGTATGGTTCTAAAATAAAATCTCTATTAATGCTAGACCGGAAAAAGGGATTTGCAACAACCAATAGCTAATTGTGGTTAATGCTCATTTCTCCAACATGGTAATTGCACAGTCCAGACAAATAAACAGTGACAAGTTTTTAAAGTACTTGTACACAAATGCTAGAAGTCTAAATAATAAGATGGGTGAACTAGAGTGCCTTGTGTTAAAGGAGGATATTGGTATAATAGGCATCATAGGAACCTGGTGGAGTGAGGACAATCAATGAGACACAATCATTCTGGGGTACAAAATATATCGGAAGGACAGAACAGGTTGGGGGCGGTGGGGAGTGGCACTATATGTGAAAGAAAATGTAGAATCAAATGAAGTAAAAATCTTAAGTGAATCCACATGTTCCATGGAATCTCCATGGATAGTAATTTCATGCTCTAATAAGAATATAACATTAGGGATCTATTATTGACCACCTGACCGGGACAGCAATAGTGACGATGAAATGCCAAGGGAGATTAGAGAGGCTATCAAAATTAAGAACTCCATAATCATGAGGGATTTCAGTTATCCCCATATTGACTGGGAACAGGTCACCTCAGGGCGAAATGCAAAGACAAAATTTCTCTATACTTTAAATGACTGCTTCTTGGAGCAGCCGGTACGGGAACCCACAAGGGGAGAGGTAGTTCTCTATTTAGTCCTGAGTGGAGTGCAGGATCTGGTCCTAGAGATAACTATAACAGGACCGCTTGGAAATAGTGACCATAATAACTTTTACATTCCTGTGGTGGGAAGAACATCTCAAGAGCCCAACACTGTGGCATTTAATTTCAGAAATGGGGACTATGCAAAAATGAGGGGGTTAGTTAAACAAAAATTAAAAGGGACAGTGACTAGAGTGAAATCCCTGCAAGCTGCATGGACACTTTTCAAAGTGTCACCATAATAGAGGCCCAACTTAAATGTATACCCCAAATTAAGAAACACAGTAAAAGAACTAAAAAAGAGCCACCGTTGCTTAACAACCATGTAAAAGAAGCAGTGAGAGAGATAAAGGCATCTTTTAAAAAGTGGAAATCAGATCCTAGTGAGGTAAATAGAAAGGAGCATAAACACTACCAAATTAAGTGTAAAAATGTAATAAGAAAAGCCAAAAAGGAGTTTGAAGACCAGCTAGCCAAAAACTCTAAAGGTAATAACAAAATGTTTAAGTACATCAGAAGCAGGAAGCCTGCTAAACAACCAGTGGGGCCCCTGGATGATCGAGATACAAAAGGAGCGCTTAAAGACTATAAAGTCATTGCAGAGAAACTAAATGAATTCTTTGCTTCAGTCTTCACGGCTGAGGATGTTAGGGAGATTCCCAAACCTGAGCCGGCTTTTGTAGGTGACAAATCTGAGGAACTGTCACAGATTGAGGTGTCACTAGAGGAGGTCTTGGAATTAATTGATAAACTTAACAGTAACAAGTCACCGGGACCAGATGGCATTCACCCAAGAGTTCTGAAAGAACTCAAATGTGAAATTGCGGAACTACTAACTATGGTTTGTAACCTGTCCTTTAAATCAGCTTCTGTACCCAATGACTGGAAGATAGCTCGTGTAATGCCAGTATTTAAAAAGGGCTGGAGAGGTGATTACGGCAATTACAGATCAGTAAGTCTAATGTCCGTACTGGGCAAATTAGTTGAAACAATAGTAAAGAATAAAATTGTCAGACACCTAGAAGAACATAAATTGTTAGGCAAAAGTCAACGTGGTTTCTGTAAAGGGAAATCGTGTCTTATTAATCTATTAGAGTTCTCTGAAGGCATCAACAAACATGTGCACAAGGGAGATCCAGTGGAAATAGGGTATTTAGATTTCCAGAAAGCCTCTGACAAGGTCCCTCACCAAAGGCTCTTATGTAAATTAAGCTCTCATGGGATAAGAAGGAAGATCCTTTCATGGATTGAGAACTAGTTAAGACAGGGAACAAAGGGTAGGAATAAATGGTGAATTTTCAGAATGGAGAGGGGTAACTAATGGTGTTCCCCAAGGGTCAGTCCTAGGACCAATCCTATTCAACTTATTCATAAATGATCTGGAGAAAGGGGTAAAAAGTAAGGTGGCAAAGTTTGCAGATGATACTAAACTGCTCAAGATAGTTAAAACCAAAACAGAATGTGAAGAACGTCAAAAAGATCTCTCAAAACTAAGTGATTGGGCAACAAAATGGCAAATTAAATGTAATGTGGTTAAATGTAAAGTAATGCACATTGGGGAAAAATAACCCCAACTGTACATACAATATGAAGGGGCTAATTTAGCTACAACTAATCAGGAAAAAGATCTTGGAGTCATCGTGGATAGTTCTCTGAAGACGTCCACGCAGTGTGGAGCGGCAGTCAAAAAAGCAAACAGGATGTTAGGAATCATTAAAAAGGGGATAGAGAATAAGACGGAGAATATATTATTGCCCTCATATAAATACATGGTACCCCCACATCTTGAATACTGCGTACAGATGTGGTCTCCTCATCTCAAAAAAGATATACTGGCATTAGAAAAGGTTCAGAGAAGGGCAACTAAAATGATTAGGGGTTTGGAATGGTTCCCATATGAGGAAAGATTAAAGAGGTGAGGACTTTACAGCTTGGAAAATAGGAGACTAAGGGAGGCTATAATAGAGGTATATAAAACCATGAGAGATGTGGAGAAAGTGAATAAGGAAAAGTTATTTACTTGTTCCCATAATATAAGCACTAGTGGCCACCAAATGAAATTAATGGGCAGCAGGTTTAAAACAAATAAAAGGAAGTTCTTCTTCACACAGCGCACAGTCAACTTGTGGAATTCCTTGCCTGAGGAGGTTGTGAAGGCTAGGACAATAACTTGGTTTAAAAGAGAACTGGATAAATTCATGGAGGTTAAATCCATTAAAGGCTATTAGCCAGGATGGGTAAGGAATGGTGTCCCTAGTTTGTCAGGGGGTGGTGATGGATAGCAGGAGCGAGATCGCGTGATCATTACCTGTTAGGTTCACTCCCTCTGGGGCACCTGGCATTGGCCACTGTCAGTAGGCAGGATACTAGGCTGGATGGACCTTTGGTCTGACCCAGTAAGGCCGTTCTTATGTTCATGCTGTATTATAAACTGGGCCCTATGAAAGTTCTTGTTGCCAGTTCTGCTGTGATCCAGGCTGCTTAAATTGTTCTGTACTCTCTGAAGGGGCCTACCTGTTGCCCAGAGTTCATAACCTCTGCTGAGGCAGCATATAGTTTTTCTAGCATGAGTTGGGAGAATACATGTATTTTTGTTTTGTCCAAGTGACAAAAAGATCTAATTGCAGAGTTTTGGTTGAAAGGGTGTAATGGAAGGATGTGATACTTCCCCTCACAGAAAGAAGTTATCTCTCTTCCTACCAAGACAGTGTAATGGGATGGAGGAATTAAATATCCATGCAACTTGCACTTTTCTCCAGCATTGCTGGCATAATGTCACCTTCACATTTTGTAGCAACAGAGAAAGGGTTTGTCCAGTTGTTGGTGTAGACTAAAAATAACTTCATTTAATGACCATTTTTCCCTTGGGTGTTCCCTGTTTTGAAGGTGTTTGTCTTTGAATCAGATTTACAACCTGTTTAAAGAAGCATCTTTAATAGAAACTGTTAATACAACTAGGGTCTCAGAATCTACTTGTCTTCTCTTGCTCTGTTAACCGTTACTCTAATCTGTAGCTCCCCTAGAATAATTCTGCTAATATTTGAGGTAACAGCAGGCTATAAATTTCAGCATACCTTTCACACTGTGCCACAAATAAACTAAATGGGAAGCCCATTCATCTACTTTAGAAAACACACACAAGGGCTGAGGTTTTCCACAGCTGACAGGAAATTCTGACATTCAATTTCCATTCAAATTCATGGGAGTTGTCTTAATTCCTTAGTTGGCTTTGAAAATTTTAAACAGCTTGGTTGAACAACAGATGCACTTTATAATGTATCGGCACTGGTCTTGGTGCTATCTGTGCTTTCTAGTGTGTTAAAGTCATGTAGGCCAGTTGCACTAAAATCCCCTCTTGTGAAAGTCATGCTATGCTTCTGAGTGTTCGATCTGTGCGATTCCCTGAGGCAGCTGAGTTCAACCCTGTTTGCTTTCTACACTCCCTTGTGACTCCTGTTCTCCGTAAGCCTGTGACCTTGCAGGTACACCTACACAGCAAAGGAAACCCTGGGCTAGTAGCTGAGATTTAGCACCTGGGGAAATGTGTGTTTCTGTAGCTAACTTCTCTATCAGCATTTGCAGGGAAATTCAATTGCCTCCCTTCGGTTGTCCCCCAGGAGCTAAGGGGAAGACTTTCAAAGGCACAAAGGGCAATTAGCTGCCCTGTTCCCATTGGAAGTCAGTGGGAGTTGAGCATCTACCTGTCCTTTCTGCCTTTGAAACTCTCCCTCTATATGGCTATCAATTTGTGCCCCAAGCCACTTTTCAGATTTCAGGGCATTAACATGTTTTTTCTTTCAGCGACAGGGGATTGGAGAGCCCAGTGTGTATCATGCGGTGGTGGTGATTTTCCTGGAGTTTTTTGCCTGGGGGTTACTCACCACCCCTATGTTAACGGTAAGTAACTGACTCTTGCTGAGGGTAGCATGGTGGAAATGCTGAGGTTGAGGATTTCAGTGAAGATCTGGGTACAGTTTGGGTTTGAAGCACGAGAGGCAAAACCTAGGATACTGTACCTATATCTGTAGAACTCATTCCGAAAAGTACTTTACACAAAGGAATTGCTGCAGCCATCTCTGGAGTGGAACATGGCAATTGTTTAAAAGCACATAAGAACGATGCTTAGTAATTTAGGATGGAGAATGAAGAATACATTATTTGAAATGGAATAGGGGATTTAGTGAGGCAGAACTTAAGAACCCAAACTTGAATTTGGCCAGAATTTCTCATTTAAAGCTCGGGTACTGGTGAAAAGTGCCATCTTTAATTGAGCAAGGCCGTGATGCTTTATAACTCCTCCAATGACTGCACCTTTCACACAGGGGCTGGGACATTGGTTTAGTACTGATGTAGAGGTAGGGTTGCCTCTTTCTGAATTACCAGCAGCATCCCCTGCACTGTCAAGTCCTGTCCAATTACTGACCACACCCAACCTTGCCAAGATCTCAGCTGGGGGTGACAGACTGTCATGCAAAATTGTTTGCAGTGTTGTTGTAGCCATGTTGGTCCCAGGATATTAAAGAGATAAGGTAGGTGAGGTAATAAAATGTTTTATTGGACCAACTTCTGTTAGTGAAAGAGACAAGCTTTCGAGCTTACATAGAGTTGTTCTTCATATCTGCGCTAGATGACCCTGTGATGACCAATATAGGCGACAAAGGAAATGCCACGATAAAACCAAGAACAAAAGATTAGTTTTATCAAAAGAACTAGAATTCCCAACTCAGATATCTATCTTGAATTTGAGTTAAGTGACTGGAAACTTCCAAGTTGGCAGCTTCAAGAGGGATTTTCAGCTTTCAGAACTTATTTTCGGCAGCTGGTATGACAAGTCACATTAGGGTTTAATGTACCATGAAGATCTGTGAGCTGATTTCTGGGATCTAGGTAATTTCCATACAAAGAAGGTCTTGTTCACAAAGGCCCTTAGAAGTACATTTACTAGTATAAAATGTAAGTCAAGTAGATAAGGGGTACAAAAACAAGAAGAGGGTAATCAGGAAACACTTATTGAGTTAAATGAAGCAGAAATAGGGATTAGGCAGATGGGGCAGAGATGGAGAAATGTTTCTGTCTGAAATGGCCTCCTAGTGTTAGAGAAACTTGGACACGAGCTCACCCCTACCCAAATCCAACACAGTCACACGTCTCCCTGTGACATAACTGGGAGAAGTGGCTGCCTATGTCACTGATGAGGAAACAAAAGGGCTCCATATATTTTGTTAGCAGAGCATGTGTGTACTGTGATTGTGGCATGGGAATAGAAGTGTCAGTGCTGTGGGCAAATATGGACTGCAGGCTTATTTAGTCTCGTTTGATGTGATCCTCCTGGCCTTTAACAGCGGAACTTGGTGGAGGATCTGTAAAATTGTTGACTTGGTCTCCACAGGTGTTACACCGGACTTTTCCTCAGCACACATTCTTGATGAATGGCCTGATCCATGGGGTCAAGGTAAGGAATTATTTCCTTTCATTTTAAAGAACCAATGCTGTAGAAACTCGATGGGCCAGACCACCTTACCACCTGGGCTTTGTTCCAATCTGAGAACAATGGAAAGTCATTATAATCAGAGTGCTGTTTGGTGTGATTAGTCCAATCTATAGTGGGTAAGTGGCCACCTTATTGGCAAGAACAGCAGAAGGGTAGTTCTGTTTTCATGCCCGGTTGATTCTGTGTGCTAACCCATTTAGGTATTTTCTTCCAGAATAGCACTGACAGTATGCTGGATAGCCCAGGAAGCCTGAACTCCATGGCATAGGCGCCGACTCTGTGGGTGCCCCAATCCTGGAGCACCCGTGGAAAAAATTAGTGGATGCTTAGTACCCTCCAGTAGCTAGCTCACCACCTCTGCCCTTCCCCTCCCCCAAGCGCCCTCCCATCCGCCGGCAGCCCTGCTGATCAACTCCTCCCCTCCCCAGTACCTCCCGCCTGCTGCGATCAGCTGTTCTGCGGCATGCAGGAGGCGCTGGGGAGGGAGGAGAGGGGACAGGGTGCGCTGGAAAGTGGGCGGGAAGAGGCGAGGTGGGGGTAGAGCAAGGGTGGAAAGAGGTGGGTGGAGGTTTGGGAGAAGGGGATGGGGCTTGGGGTGCAGCACCCCCAGAACCTGGAGGAGACCAGTGCTTGTGCCTCATGCTGTGCTTACAGCTGAGAACACTCCCCAACAGCATGAGAACAGCCTAGTGACCAGATTCTAGATAATAAGAAAACCAAAAAAGGTGGTATTGTTATAGCTCTCGAGTAATGGAATTAAAAACAATGTAACCATGATCTAGAAACTCCGCCATCCCGCAGTAGATTGGTGATTACAAAGTCACGTAGCAACTGGTGAAATGGTTTTAGAATAGTCCAACACCTGTGGAGGAATTACAGAAGCTGGCAAGAACTAAACCAAAATATTTTCTAATTTGCTTGGTAACGTGGCAGAATTGGTCATTGGGCTGGGCATCGGTATTAGCAGGAGCATGACTATCATTGAAGGATGATTTTTCTCAGGTGTGGGGCTACTCAAACAGTCTCGTGTGTATGTTAAGGTGCTCATTCCCCCATTTTGTCACGAGTGTGAAAGATTTGTAGATATGGGGAACTTTTACAGAGGCTGAACGGACTTGGCCTCTCTTCACATCCAACCGGTCTCAATCTGGAGCCAGAGCTTTCCCTGAATTGCAACAAATATTGACATTTTGGAGCTTTGCCAACCTCTTCAGGCAGTGGCAACTCCCTGCTGCACAAATAGACATGGAAAGACCACAGCTGCAGACTCCGAGCACTGAGAAGGAAAATAATTTCTGAGCATTTAGCAGTTTTTCCAGTATCGAGATTTCAGCTATCTAATGAAGTGTCCTGTTTTGGTAACCTTGCCACCTCCTAGAAATCCAGTACAGTGGATTGCCAGCTCCTCTTGTTTGTATTGGTGACATTACAGCTCTTACTCTCCTATTGCCAGCCAGAGAAAGTGGCTGTGGGATTTGTACCTGGTGTGAACCCTTCTCTTCTCCTAGGGTCTGCTGTCCTTTCTAAGTGCCCCACTGATCGGTGCTCTCTCTGATGTCTGGGGCAGGAAATCCTTCCTTCTCCTCACTGTGTTCTTCACATGCGCTCCAATACCTCTCATGAAGATCAGCCCATGGTGAGTCTATGCTTGGAATGGAGATGATGGGAAGGTGCAGTGATATGGGAGGGATCAGTCCAGAAGATGAGTGAGAGCGTCAAAGAGGAATTTGGAGGTGTAGTCACCTGAGATGATGGAGTTAGGAGTATCTGGAGGTGCAGTGACTGGAGGAGATTGGAAGTGCTTGTAGGATGAAGAAAAGGAGCTTGAAGAGGCACCATTTCCTTGATCCAGAGCTTCTTTCACACACCATTAGATTCCAACTCCAGTCAGAAAGAAATGCCTTCTCCTAGTGTTTGCTTCCACTACTAAAAACTGCATCAGTCCTGAGTCGCATTAATGTTCCCTTCCTGGGTGGGATACTACCAGAGATGGGTCTGGACCGGGGTTTTAAGCCATGAAGTAAGTGTTAACCCAAATAGAAGCCCAATGGCATTTCTGAGCACTTCCGGATGAAGTGAAATGAAATGAGTTGAAGCAGGGGTGTGGAGAAGAGACTGTAGTTCAGCGGCATTAGGCTCTTGTGGTTTTTTTCATGTGGTTTCCTCTAACTCTGCCCCCGGGAACATCTCTTGCAGGTGGTATTTTGCTGTCATTTCCATGTCTGGCGTCTTTGCCGTCACCTTCTCTGTGATTTTTGCCTACGTTGCTGATATCACACAAGAACATGAACGCAGTACAGCTTATGGCTTGGTAAGGACTCACATCATTAGTTGATTCCCCAAAGAGATACTCCAGCGCTCCAGAATTCAGAGAGTTGGAGAGGAGGGGTGCAGGACCATCTTAAGAGTATCCTCCCCATGGGTATTGCACACAGGACTTCTGCATTCCTCACAATCCACTGTGTCCATTGCTGGTTCCATGCCTGACTCCAAATGGAGCAACATGTTTAGAAACCAACCCCAGAGCTTGGTGCTGTGAAACCTGGAATCCAGCTGTATTGTTACTTCCAGACCTTTCTCCAGCCTCTGGCACTACACCACGCTGGCTTCCATGCAAACACAAATAGAACAGTGGCTGTGCACCTGTGGCTTCTGCTGAACTATTCTTGCATAGTGTTATAATAGGATTACTGAAAACGCCTTAGCCAGAGGCATCTCAACCAATACTTATCACCCATTGTCATGACCTAGCCTCAACTCTACCAGGGGGGAAATACCATATTTCTGTATTCCACAATTCTGGAGAACCTGCCCAGATGGTTTGGCTACTCTATAGGTGGTGGAGCTGATGGCCTTGGATGACTCTGGGAAAGAGGGTAGGCTCTGGCCAAAAGATACAACTACTAACATTTGTATTGTGCTGCAGGTGTCAGCCACTTTTGCAGCCAGCCTGGTAACAAGTCCGGCGATTGGCGCATACCTGTCCCAAGCCTATGGTGATACGCTGGTGGTGGTGCTGGCTTCAGGGGTTGCTCTACTGGATATTGGCTTCATTCTGCTGGCTGTGCCAGAATCTCTGCCTGAGGAGATGCGCCCTGTGTCCTGGGGAGCTCCCATCTCTTGGGAACAGGCAGATCCATTTGCTGTAAGTAGTTTGCTACTGGCAATTTTTCACTGCAATTTAACTTCTAGATCTATTTCCCCAAGTTCCGTGTTGGCTCTTCGAACAGGAGGGTGAAGATAAAAAGGGAATCACTTTGCAAGAGGCAAAGGATGTGAATTTAGACATGATTGTATCAGGTGCAAGGATGATGATGTCTGGCTGTATCTTTATTCAGTGCTGGGTAATGGGTTCCGAGTGTATATGGCTACGTAGTGTCTAAAACCAGCTTCCAGTGTCCCTGAAGAAAGTTCATCTTCTTTTGGTGGCAATAACTGTGTGAGTGCAACTGGTGTGAGTGCAACTCCTATTACTTTGCAGTTGCACTCTGTGTAGCCATGCGAAAGACCTAGCATGTTGCTGCTTCTGTTAGCCTGGGGGAGTGCTGGTTGGGTCCCTTGAAAGGGTTATCTTGCTCATTTGTTCCTCCCCTTCGTCTCACTTAGGAGTCCCTGCCCATATTAATGTTCCAAGGAGAGTCAGAGTTACAGAAATCTAGCTGGATTCTCTGCGATGCTCTGCATTAGCGGGGTGAAGTTTCCCACAGCTGGGAAGCTCTTCAAGGCAGAAACAATTTGGTGCCAGGCTGACTGATCTGTCATACAGATGTGTCCCACTGGTGTGCAGAAATTCTGTTGCAGAACAAGCCCTTCCAGGGTGCCCAGTGTACTAAGTAACCTATGTGTTGGGTTCATATCAGAGGGAGCCTAATGGTCCTGTTTGTTTCTCCAGTCTCTCCGCAAAGTGGGCCAGGATTCTACTGTGCTTCTCATCTGCATTACTGTCTTTCTCTCCTACCTTCCTGAAGCCGGCCAGTACTCCAGCTTCTTTTTGTACCTACGACAGGTCAGTCATTGGAGTTAGACTAAGATACAGGTTTGGAAATCAAAGGTTTGTAGTGCGTGTTGTAGTCTCGTGCATTTGTTTTATTTCCTTCCTGACTATGCAGTATGGGGCAGCAGCTTCTGCGCAGTGATCATGGGCTGGGGGAATTTGCAGCTTGGCTGCACACCAGCAGCCCTGGTTTGCCGCTGCTGACCAGAAGCTCTTTCTCAATGAGGGTGAAACAGTACCAGTAACCTGCTTCCTCTCTGTTAGAAAATGTAGGATCCCCATGAATGCTGGTTAACTGCGCAGCCCTTATGTGCCTTGCGAATGCAGTCCCCAGACTAATCACTAGGCACCTGCCCTGGACTCTGTGCTTACCCCACCTTGTCACCTTCTTCAGGCACTTAGGACAGCGTATCCATTCACTTAGTTACTTCTTTAGCCCATGGAAACCTCTTCCATCTTGTCACTGGGGAGGCTTTGATGTTCACTTTCCCGTGAGGAGGTGGAGAGTGAAGTTGTGTAATGCTCAAGCTACTGATATGTAGTATCAGTAAGCACTATACATGGCTCTCATGGCGTGGCTTTTCTCAGGTACAACACAAAGCCCTTTGTCTGAAATAGTGTCCCCTTCTGATGTCTTTGCAGGTCATTGGATTTTCCTCAGAGACTGTGGCAGCCTTTATTGGTGTGGTTGGAATCCTCTCCATATTGGCTCAGGTGAGAACCAATTCTCTGGTTACTACACTCAAACCCCTTGGTTATGAGAACTCACAAACATGTATGACATTGAGGATTGGATTGGCAACTGCCAGAATCCTTTTGTGAAGCCTTATGTTTTTCCTCTCCTGGAATTGACACCTCCTCCTCTATTATTGGGAGTGGACTACATCCACCCTGATTGAATTGGCCCTGTCAACACTGGTTCTCCACTTGCGAAGTAACTCCCTGCTCTCCATGTGTCAGTATATAATGCCTGCATCTGTAAGGGTACATCTACACTACAGCGGGGAGTCGATTTAAGATACGCAAATTCAGCTACGTGAATAGCGTAGCTGAATTCGACGTATTGCAGCCGACTTACCCCGTTGTGAGGACGGCTGCAAAATCGACTTCTGCCGCTTTTTGTTGGCGGTGCTTACTACCACCTCCGCTGGTGGAGTTAGAGCGCTGATTTGGGGATCGATTGTCGCGTCCCGATGGGACGCGATAAATCGATCCCCGAGAGGTCGATTTCTACCCGCCGATTCAGGCGGGTAGTATAGACCAGACCTAACTTTCACTCTATGCATCTGAAGAAGTGAGGTTTTTACCCACGAAAGCTTATGCCCAAATAAATCTGTTAGTCTTTAAGGTGCCACCAGACTCCTTGTTGTTTTTGTAGATACAGACTAACACGGCTACCCCCTGATACTTATCAATGTATGTTATCAGCTGCAGGACAGCCCAGGGGCCTGACAAATCTGGCAGTGAGGAGAGTTGCCTCCTCTTTCTTCATCACTTTCTTGTCCAGTGTAGCTGCCTCCTTTCTCCCCACTGTAGTTTGATAACATCATCTCATTGTCTCTTTCCAGACAGTTGTGTTGGGGATTCTCATGCGTTCAATAGGAAACAAAAATACAATCCTCTTGGGCTTAGGCTTCCAGATTCTACAGCTTGCCTGGTACGGCTTTGGATCGCAACCTTGGTAAGAGTGGGTCAGCATTATTCAATAAACAATTGGCACATTTCTCATCCCTCCCCTCTTTGGGCAGCTGTTTGTGTCCAGTGCAGTTGTGCAATGTTCTCCATTTGGCCACCAGAGGGAGATATGTCTGCTCGTCCAGCCTTAGTTTGCAGTACTCCTTTTGTATGGAAAGCTCTCCTCCTTTCTGCTTAATGCAGTGGTTTTCAACCTGTGATCCACAGACCCCTGGGGGTCTGCAGACTAGTCTAAGATTTCCAAAAGGTTTTCCACCTCCATTCGAAAAAATTGTAGCGATCCGCAAATGAAAAAAGGTTGAAAATCGCTCGTTTAATGGGCTGATTTCTCTTTCTCTTGTAGGATGATGTGGGCAGCGGGTGCTGTGGCTGCCATGTCCAGTATCACTTTCCCAGCCATCAGTGCCATGGTGTCCAGGAACGCAGACCCCGACCAGCAGGGTACGTCACACTGGTTGAGCTTCTCTAATGGTTGGATTGAAATTCATCCCGCAGTTATCCTGACAAGTTTTCTACTTCTTTTACATCGGTGGGGAGAGAGCGCTACCAATACTGTAGGGAGGATAGGGGTATCTCTCTAACCCTTCGAAATCCAGTGAACATCTGGACACACCCTGTGCAGCATCTCTATGGCTTCACAGCTGTATGCCAACCACCCTCCATGTTAATTCTCTGGTGTGTACAGCATGAGTGCTCTTAATGGGCACGTATACGCTCAAGAGAATATAGGATTAAGAATACAGTTTATTAGGTATACTAGTTTCTAGGAACTAGTTCACACTGTCAGCCTATCTAGACTGGTATCTGCCTTTAACAATACTTGACGCTGAGGAAGGGTCTCGTAAAACACTCCATAATGCTTATGTGCAACATTGAACAGCTACTCATTTGAGGTAGGGAGGAAGTTCCTACTTGACCATCCACCTACCTTGAGTTTGTGCCCTGAATCCTGAGGTCAAAGTGCCTCGAATTCAACCTCCGATGTTCATCTGTGAGTTGTGGACTTGATCCTGTTCTTGTGCAACAAAGGTTGTCTTGCCTATAAAGAGATGCCCTTGAGAAAGCTGGAAGCTTATGTCTTCCCTGTCTTCACTTTTTCTCTCAGGTGTGGTTCAGGGGATGATCACTGGAATTCGGGGGCTCTGTAATGGGCTGGGGCCAGCTCTCTATGGCTTTGTCTTCTACCTGTTCCATGTGGAATTGAATGAAATGGCTGAAGTGGAAACCCTGGGTAAGGCCACGAAGGTCATGGTCAACCCTACTGATGAGGTATCCTATCCAGTTTCATCACTTGCTTTTGTCTGTCTGTCTTCCCACTTCACTGCAACTTACAGCATTAATCGTTCCTGTCCTTTGCTTTACAGAGTAGCATTATCCCGGGGCCCCCTTTCCTCTTTGGAGCATGCTCGGTCCTGCTGTCGCTCCTAGTGGCCTTGTTCATTCCAGAACACAATCTTGCGTTGAGATCGGGCAGCCATAAGAAACACAGCAATGGAGCCCAGACCCACACCCACAGCCCACAGGCTGGAGGATCAGATGGCAAGGAGCCCCTGCTGGAGGACAGTAGTGTATGAGGGGAGAACTTGAATCTCTTGCTTATCAACTCCAAGCCAAGGATGGACTGTACCAACTGGAGTTGGGGTGAGAGTCGGGGGAGGTAATGGACTGTACCACTAACAGCTAATGAAGGAGGGAAAAACTGTCCTTCAGAGCCAAATACATCCAGCTGGTGCAAAAAATGAGATCGTACCATCTGGTGCTGAAGGAAGAAGTTCGACTGCACCATGTGAAGGGATAGTTCTTACAAAAGCAGGTTTTCCTTATGTGAATGGTGAACTTCACAGTGTCGCCTGCCATATATTCACCTTGCCAATGAACGTGAGGAGCCAGAATTCTATCCCTGCTCTTTAATCTAAACTAAATGATCTGACAGCAAGAGAAAACCAAGGCATCAGTTACTTGTCCTTTTCCCCCAATGTAATCAGTACTAGCCTCTGGCCCATCTCTGCTTCATGGGCTAACCTACTTCAGGCTGAGGACTGCAGGAGCATAGAAGTCACAGTCCAAGCCTGTATACTCAGCTCCTGCTGAGAGTACAAGATGGGCTGATACACTAAATACAGAGCAATGTATATGTAGAATAGACCCGTCAGTCTCCAGCTGAGTAGATCCTTACTTCTTGAGGATCTGATGAATCTGCCTATTCCAGCCCATGTGATAAATTCAGACCAAAAACAATTATATTTCAATAATGTTCTGGAAGAGGTGACGAAAGGTAGGAAGTAAAGGTTCAGCTGTCGCTGTCCTTAGCTCACATGGGAGTGAGTGACTGGGTGATGAAAAGCCAGTCGTGAGTTATGAATTTCTTGTTTTGGAACAACTACTCTTACCTAAATGTAGTGTTTTGTCTGCGCTTCCCTCTTCTAGAAGCGGATTGAGAGGCTCAAAATCTTTCATGGAACTGGAACATTAGAAAACATGCTTCTCTGAGAGAGTTCAAAGAAATGGCTTAATCCATGTTACGCACTTTTATAAAGCATATTTCTTCCCCCAAACTGCTGCTATCTGATATAGGAAGCACCTGATGATGGCTGTCTGGGAGTTACAACTCAGATGGCGCTGCAGCAGCCATTCTGCTCAGTCCATCAGCCTGAAAGGCTGCAGCCTGAATTTGCATTATAACTGAATATATAGATTTGAATCCAACATGGCATTTCTGAACCTCCTGCAGGGCACAGCCATCTTGCTGAAAAATGATGTCTTAGTGACCTCAGCTGTTGGGTTGAGCTCAGAGCAGCAGAGTCAAGCAAAGCCTCAAAACCTGATGTGGGAAAAGTTAAGAGAAATGTGCATGTTTGGTGTGTCAGGGATGCTTAGCTATTTACAAATACATAAAGGGGCATTCAGAGAGGAGAGAAATCAATTATTCTTATCAGTCTGCGAAATCAGAATCCAAAGTAATGGGCTTGAGCAGTTACAGGGAAAATATAAGTCAAATATTAAGAGAAACTGTAAGCCAATTGACACACAAGCAATAGAACTAGTTAAGGGAGCTGTGGATTCATCCACTGGAAATAGTCAAGGTTTGGACTAGAGCAGATGTAATGCAATAGCTCTCTCGTTATTGGGGAAAGTCTTCTGTCTTGTGGTTTGGGTCAGTTACCTACCACAGATCTGTGCCAGCAGGAATCTTAGCCTCTCAATTCATTGGGAACAGGAAATCGCAGCTAACCTGACTAAACACAGCTGCGGAGATCAGCTCCTAGAACGTTGCTGTCACAAATACCCACTTGCAGCAAGGCTCAGAAATGCCATTGACTTCTCAATGATTTTAGAGCTGGTGAGAGATGCCAGGTGGAGAGCCCTGGCGACTGAAGTCCTCTAACCTCACAACAGGTACGGTACAGGGACCGGCACTGCAAGCTTCCCCATCCCTCACTCCTGAGGGACTGCTTCAGGGCTTGTGGGGAGTTCAGGCTCCAGGGCTCATTCAGTTTATGGCCTCTTGTGAGGCTACCAATGTGGGACCAGTTAATGTCAATGGTGTCAGCAGTTTTGGGATGTGGACAGCCGTCCAGTAGGAAGTGGACTGAGAGATACAAAATGAATTTCATGTAGGCTATTGAATAGCTGTTGGGTAGGAACAGCTCACTGTTCCCCTAGACAGGGTTTGAGCTAATGACTTAGTATCCATTCACCCAGTCCCCTGAGTCAGCCAGTTATAAGAAACATTAATATTAATTAAAACAAATATAATTCACAATTTAGAAACCATCTTTATCACCAAAGGGCCCCAATCCTGTAGTTGGATCCATCGTCTTATGCCTCTGCAAAGGCCAGGGAGCTTCAGGGGAGCAGTATGAGTGCAAGAGTTTGCCTGCATGGATCGGAGT
Source organism: Trachemys scripta elegans (assembly GCF_013100865.1). Lineage (NCBI taxonomy): Eukaryota > Metazoa > Chordata > Testudines > Emydidae > Trachemys > Trachemys scripta. Next base: position 6,099,044 of record NC_048319.1, on the reverse strand, counting down.
GCAGGGTTAGGAATAAGCTAGCAGAAAGCTTCACTGAACACAATAGCTCCAGTTTTCTCAAGGCTTTTTCCTTGTTCATTATCAGGAACATCTGGTACTGTCCATGCACAGCAAAACCAGATCCGAAAGAAAATCACCAGGTTTAAATTCCTTTTCCCCTGTCCAAAAATCCTTGCTCTGTGGAATACTACAGCTATAGGGTTTTGTTTGGTTTTAAAAAGCCATTTTGTGAGTACAAAGTAAAACTGCCAATTCATACTCTTACGTTTTGTATTAAAATTGGCTGATGTGCTTTTCTCCCTCTCCTCCCTGAAATTAAATGAAAGTAATAAATACAATTACCCTGGTCACACTGAGGCAATCAGAACTGCAAGGTAAAATATAAGTGATGAACCACCACAAAATAGACTGTAAACTTAATATATAATATATTATAAATTCTATATATTTTTAAAAAAATCCTTCCCTTTATTTAATACCTTAGCTTATTAAACCTGACATGTTCTGAATCTAATTTCCTTTTCACCGTTGATGCTGCCTGTGGCTTTTTATTGGTCCTTCACTCTGCATGGATAGGGAAACTAGTCTGATCAGTTTCACTTGGGCCTTAGTAACACATTGTGGTGATGTTTTGAGTTTCCAGCACTGCAGCAAAGCACTTAAATTCCTCCAGAAACTGTTTTGACAAACAATTTTTGTAATAGATCGTGTAACACCACCTAACGCTAAACCTTGGGCCCAAATGACATGTTACTCGAAGTAAAATAACTAAACTATATTTCTTGGCTAAGGCTGTCTGTTTACAAGCAAATTCTTGAAGAAACTAGTTTCTAAGGCTTGATCCACACTTGAAAGTCTTACCAGTGTAATTATTGTCATGAAGGGTGTGACTTTTTTTATGTATGCAGTTATACCAGTGAAAGCCCTAGTGTGGATGCAGCAATACTAGTATAAAAGTGCTGTACCAGTATAATTATTTCCCTTTTTGTACAGGAAAAACTACTTTAGTATAGTTAAATCGGGTCTTGTCTACACTAGAAAATTGTACTAAGTGGCAGTACTGCTGAATTATTCACTCTGGAAGCTTGAATGCACCTTAATGGCAGGGATGTTTGCATTCCATGGGAGATTCCACTAATTATCAATAGTGAAGCAGACAGAGAAATTTGTTTGCAAATCCTTGAAATTACACCTACCTTCTCAGGAAACTGGGGAGGGTCTTCTAACCCCACCCACAGACTCGTTCCCCCTGTATGATCCACCGTTCTGCCTTTTGACTAAGAAGTATTTGGCCAGGCTGTAAAGGAGCTAGAATTAAAGGACCTGAATGAAGAATCTCGTTATTCTGAAGGGCCGATAATTCTGTCGCACTCCCCGTAGAAACTGGAAAAATCTGTACAGAACATTCAACGAGTGTTGTTGGTTTTTGTTACTTTATATGAAAAGCTGCATATTTTTTAAAGTACCTTTTTTAAAAACCCCTGCAGCATGATGCCAGACCCTGGCCGTCCAACATCAATATTATTTCCCAAGTTTGTTGTCATAAAACACAGATGAGTAACTGCGATGAAACTCAATTGTGGCTGAAAGCCTTTCACTTTAGTGCCCCCTGCTGGTTGAGGTAAAGATGGCCTTTCCTCTGCAGCTCCAGCACTGATGCAGGAGTTCAAGGTTAAAACCTGATCTTGTTGGATTAGAAATGCATTAAAACCAGTACTTTCTCACTCTGCGTTAGTTTTGCAAATTAGAAACAATTCAGTGAAAAATTCCTGTTTGGTTCGGTCTTTCTCTGCACCTGGGTGGCTGCAAGTGCGCGTTGACCGGTGCAGGCATGTGGAAAGGCTGCAAGTTTTCATGGAGAATGGCAGCACTTCCCCTCTTTTTAAATTAATGGAGTTTGCTCTTTGTGACGTTGATTTGTGTTCTTAGCTTATGATGAACTGTATTTTGTTTATTTCAATTGTTTAGAACTGGCTAATCTCTCCCACTGATGGGTTATTTATTAAACTGCTACTTTCCTGTTGCAGTAAAATCCTCTTTGCGATCTCACTCTTCTCCTAAACCGTGTGAAACGAGATGGCCTTTAAAAATCTGTGCCTGTGATGCTTGAAGTGATTCTTTGCAGGGGTCCTAAACTACTCTCGATCCTTGAGTGAGGTGTGCTCTACAGATTAGAACTCCTGCCGTCTGGTCTCCAGGTGTCTTTTCTCCCAGCTCTTACTGAAGGCTGACTTACACACAAACTTTCACTCATTGAACTCTATGCGCTTCCGAAAACCGATTGTTATTTCACAGCAAGTTTGTGTAGATACTTATGTGGCTGAAATAAGTGTCCAGTCAGACTTGAATCACAATAACTAGAACTGTATTCATACCTTTTGCATGTAAATCAGCCCTGAGCTGCTGGCCTCTTGAGTGAATGTGCTCTCTGCCCTTCTACCCATTTCCTACCTCGCCAGGACTGTCATGAGGCTTAAATAAAAGTTGGAAAGTGCTTGTGCTATCCTTGGATGAAAGGTGCCACCTTAGTGCAGAAGTACTGTTAATCACTGGGATTCACACTACAAGAAACCACTCTGGGTGTGATACAGCAACAGTAGCCCAGATGCTGTGTGTAGCGTGACCCAGTGCATGCAGTGCTGTGATGGTCAAATGCACTACCCTGACTAGCATGACATGTGGATTGTCTTGGATTTGTCTGCGTTCAATAAGGATTATCACATGCTTACCAGGACTCATTGGCAGTCAGAGATGATCTATATACAAGCATCTATCATGCTTTTGCACACACTAGATCCACCTCCCACGAGCTTGTTTTTGTGACCAGGTGGTCAACACACATGCTGTGACCAGGTGGTCAAACTCCCATATTCTGTCCGTTTCCAGCCAAGCGTAATGTAGATCCTCTCCCTTCAAAGAATCCTTTTTTCAGAATAGTTGATGCTGGTGCTAAAGCAAACAATACAATCATGAGAAATAGAAACAGATGTAACAGATGCTCTTACGTGGAATCTGTAAGTTATGACTAGAACCCTCTACTGGGTATCCCTTCAACTTCATGGAGTTTGGCACCTAACTTCCTTATTTCCCTATGAAAATTCTGACCTGAACCCAAAAGGCTTCCATCCTTTTACCCTTTTTATTGAATATGGCGTGTTGCCCTCCCTTGACCCAAAATTGGTTTTCATAGGGGTGGCTCAGTGGTGGGCTGATATGCCGCCAGATGGCCCCCTTTTGTGAGTAGATCCTGGCTCATTCCTGGACAGGAATGGCTTGTCTGTGCTAGAAATCTGCTTTGAGTTGGAGCCCTTCCGTAAGGAATTGTGTTAACATTACTTGGTGCTCACTGCAAAATCCCAGTCAATAAGATCTGTTAATATAACTCCTCAAGGGAGAGTCCTAACTCCAAGTAATTCCGTAGTGAAGAGGAGACCGAAGGGCTGGTAGCTTGGCAGGGGCCATGTGCTGAGAGACATAGGAGCTTATGTTGTCTAGCCTCTTATTTGGCTGACATAAGAGCTACAGCGATGGATGCTGGAGGGGCAGGTTGGTTCGTCTGCTCCAGAGCTTAAGGGAGGGAATGGGAATGTAACCACTTACAATTGTGGGGGAGGGTGACCGTAGTTTCCTCAGGAGGAAACACCTTTCCACCCCCAAATCAAACCTTACTAATAAAAGCTGGGAGTGGTTTCACATCCAGCAGCCTCATTGTTCTGCTTCAGGGTTGTTAATGTTCCAAACTCCCTTACTGCAACTTCAGCCCTTGTCATTCCTTCCAGAGGGGATTGACGTAGACCCTATCTTATGTCTCAGAGCAAGTCTTTTCCTATCCGTGCTATTCCTCAGTGACGTAGAATTAAAGGAGAAATCAAACCCTTAAATGACCACCGTTACAATGGCAGCTTTGTGCTGCTTTAGCGAAAGCAGATTCGGTAACATACCAGTTCCTCTGAAAACCCTTTTCTGGCAGAATGTGAGGTACAGCTGCGTGAGCACTACGAGGCTCTTAGGGCAGGAACAGACCCATCCTATCCTGGCAGGAAAGCAGGAGGGTCCAACTCTGTCTGCGCTGAGAACACAAGACCAGCATTGAAGTTGTTCTGCTGCTACCAGTAAGTGTGTGAAATCCCAGGCTGTCTGGAAGATTTAAACTGAAAACAGCCGTTCACCTCCCCACCTCCAGCTGTGCAAATAGTTCCCCGAGCAATTGGCAACACAGGTTTGGATGCTCAGCCCAGGTTGATCGGTTGGGATAAGCTGGACCAGTAGGTGGCTTCCACTGAATCCAGATACCATGTGCCCACTTCCACTGTCGACTTTCTAAGTCTTAGGTTGCTGGGGGGAAACAAAAAGCAAAATGGTGGTGGGCACGTGGGGGGCAATAAACACCATATGACCTGAATGCAAAGAAAGGGATGTGAGAACCCCAACAAAACACAACTGCGTCCACTGGCATATGAGCAACCTCAGCCCCATTTTGGTTTCCAGTCAAAGGATCTTGAGCTGCTGCTGCCCACAACTTGTATGTACCCAGTCTGGCTCCTCCTCGTTATTAAGGGGCTGCGTGGGAATCATGAACACCCTTTTCCATGCAAACCGTCACAAAGAGACTGACTGCCGCTGAGGCAGTAACAGTCCTGCTAGCGTTCCAGCCCCAGTGGCTTCTGAGCATCCCGGACTGCAATCTAACCATCTTTTCGCTGTGTGGATTTGCCTGTCTTCCCAGGGCCGGCACCAGCGCAGCAAGCAGTGGCTTGGGGCGGCCAATGGAAAGGGGCGGCATGTCCAGCTCTTCGGCAGCAATTCAGCGGCGGGTCCCTTAGTCCCTCTCGGAGGGAAGGACTTGCCGCTGATTGCAATCATGGCTTTTTTTTTTTCGCCACTTGGGGCGGCAAAAACGCTGGAGCCAGCCCTGCGTCTTCCTGTCTGGATTGCCTTGAGTTTTCTTTCCAGCGAGAGCCCTTCTGCTCTGGACCGCTGGGAAGAAGAGTGTTCTCAGTTTCCAGAAAACAAACTTTGAATAGAATTTTTTTTTTTTTTAAATGGCCACTCACTTGGTTCTAACCCAAAGAGTCTTTCTCCTTGGAGGTTGTTTCGGTAGCCCCTGACCCCCTTTCCTGACCCAATCACCTGCCTTGTAAATTCCCTCTTTCTCCTCTGTGCCCTCTTCTGCTCCCCTGATACCCACACTCTACCCTTTGTGGCATGGAGATCTCTAATCCAGGGGAGAGCGTCAATTAGTTTGCAAGAGCACCAGGGCTGACGAGATGGGAGGGAAGCCGGTAGAAATTACCGGGGCCCGGCTCTAGAAGAGCACAAGCAACTCTGCTTGCTTCTGTGGGATGCTCCGCATTTAGCTCAACCGCTGACGCACAGGGCCATAATTGCATAATATTTCTGCAGGAGGGAGCTTTGGGAAGGAGCATCGTGCCAAAGGGTGACCCAGGGCTCCTGCATTGGAAGAGAAATGACAAAAATGAGGCACGTGTGCAGCAGAGGGGAGGGTAAATTTAAGACTTCGGCATCTGGGCAAGTGGCATAGAGGCAACAGTCCAACAGCATTGCGTAGCCCTGAGCGCTAAGATACCGGAGTGGAGAAAGGGACCGATACAAGCAGCAGGATTAAATGACCTCTCACCCCACCCCACCCTGTGGGCTAGCATGGACGAGGGGACAGGGAGATCAGGCTACAGCGCACAGATTAGTGTCGAGAGGGGGCCCCTTAATGGCTCTGCGAGCTTGGACAAGTCACTTCATCTCTTTGCCGCTGCTCCTGCCTCGTTCTAGAGGCAGTGATTCCAGCCTGTAATTCTGGAGTTGGCAATTCCCTAGTTCCTTTTGGTAATTCCAGCTCCATCTAACTTCCCCTCCCTGCCCTTTAAGGGAATCTAGAATGTAGTTTCACATTCCAGGTTTCCTGGCATCGGTTATCCTTCATTTCAACTACAATGTAAATCCCAGATCAGAGAGAAGATACCATTAAACGTTTGCGCTTCTGCTTGTCATTAATCTTCCCTGAAGTGATGATTAGAAGTTAAAAATACCATCTCTGTGTTAGGGGTTTTTTTTTCATCTTGCTTTACTTTGATTTGCGCTCAACCTGTCGTTTCAGCTAATTGGAGTTTCAGGTTTAGTTGGCTGGGTTTCTCTGGCGTTTTGGGACTTCACAAACAGAGCACAGGCCAGCTGAGGCACTGAGCTGCGCGCTGACAGACTGTTGTTTCTCCTGGTCTTGTGGCTGGTAATCAACAAAGACTGCCCTGGAGTGAGTTGCAGCTTGAGCATCCTCTGTTGTGAATTCCATCTGTGCATGAAACCTGAAGCCACAGAGCAGGAGAATGAAAATGCCCAGTGTGCTTCTTGCTGTGAAACTGCTCTCTCTAACCAAGACTTGCAGCTGTTCAAACAAGGTATTTATTTATAGTTTTGTAGCACCAAGACTGCTCAGTGAGGTTCAGGGCCACATTGAGCTACAAACACAGAGGAAGAGGTAGCCCATCCCCTGAACCATGTGCAGTTAAGATGACAAACATAGGAAGGGTTGTAGAAAGGAGAGATTGAAATAGGTGCCCATGCTATGTACGCTGATTGAGATCCCCAGTTGTCCCTCTGCCTGGCCGTAATTGGCTGATTTTTTTACAGGAGTCCAGTAGAAGTGAGACTTTGGGAGTGGTTTGAAGATGGCAGTTTAGGGAGAGTTTCTCTCACCCAAGGGGCAGCATGGATGACGTGAAGAAGGCTGATAAACTAGTGAACTATGCTGATGTCATCTAAGCACAGGGGGTGACCTGATGAATGGATGAGCAGAAAGGAGCAGAGGTATGAAGGGCCTTGAAGATGAGGGCAAGCGGCTTGGATATGAAGGGGAGCCAGTGGAGGTATTCAAAGGGGGGGCAGCGAGGCTGCCACAGTGCTCTATGGACGATGATCTTAGCATATGTTTTGCATGGACTGGAGAAGGGTGAAGTGGATGTCAGGCTAAGGAAGAGGTGCTTACGGTAATAGGCAGGAGACAATATGGGGCTTGGGTGAGTTTTTTGGCCATCGAGACTGAAAATTAAAACCGGGCCTCAGGAACGTGACAGAAGGAAAGGCAGCGACAAAGCTGAGATGTGCTGAGCAAGAGAAAGAGAGCAGTCGGAAATGACCTTGAGATTACAGGCATGAGTTTCCTATAAAGAGAGAGTCTCATCCAAGACCAGTGCTGTGGAGGAAATGCCCTAGGTGACAGTGATCAGCATTCCAAAGCGCCGGGTAGCTTCCTGTGTGAGAGAGGCTACGGGGAGGCAGTGGACAAACCTGACCGCTTTGTGGTTAACAAAACAAATAGGAATCTGTCCATGCATCTCCCAGAAGTAACGGTGGAGAGTCGGGAAATGGATTTGCTAACACAGGATGGAAGGGAACTAAAAAACCCCAAAAGCTATAAATCATTCTGACTTCGGCTGTTCTCACACAATCCAATTCCAGGATGTTTACGTAGGACTTCCTTTGCCATCAGGAGAAAGTAAGCCATCAAAGATCCATTAATTATCTAGGCGTCCAGGGAAAAGAATACGCCATCTACCAGCAGCCCCTTGCATCGAGTGCTCTGCTGGGAAGTCACTTGCTCTATACAGACCTCTCCAGTCTCTGTAAGAACATCCAGGAGTCTTCCTCTGTAGAGCTTTGTGATGGGAAAGTGGAGAGGCCTCCATGGAGAGCCAAACCAGCTGATGCCTGCTGCTTCCTGAAGCTGCTGCAATTCCCAGATAGCCCAGGTCCCGCAGTGGATGAAACAGACCCACCTGAGTGGGATGTAGGCAGCAGTGATCCCCCGTGTCTCCCTGGAGAGGCAGATCATTAAAGTAGAAGCAGGAGCGGAGAATATATAGCAGTCACAGGACCAAGCACCAGCACTGAGGCTAGGAACTATCTCTGTGGCATGCGTGAGAGAGAGGATGTCAGGAGAAATTCTTCATAACGTTACCGACACCATTGCAAGAGACACCCATACCTTCACAGAAAGCGCCATCGGCTAACCCCTCCTTTGTCCATGAGCAGCTACTGTCCTGTGTGTAAACACGGATTCCTTACGCAAGGGGATCTGGTATCCTGTTCTGGGTCGCTTCCCTTCCTGCCTCAACAATGTATCTTTGCAGCCTCAGCACTTCTGGAGAGTTGCATCCTTGACGGACAAGACCAGTTCTTCCTGTACGGCCCATGGCCACCACTTAGCCTCTGCAGCGGGGAGGTCACCTCCAAGTTCCTTAACTCCTGCTCCTTTCTACAGCCGGACTCTTGGAGGTACAGGAACTGAGCGCTCAGGGAAGAAACCCGCATTGGTTTGCTTGTGAGATGCATTGACAGATGTTTCAGCTGGTACCTCTCACTTTCATTCAGTCCTGGGCTTTCTCGCTATTGCTCCACCAAAGTCCCCTCCTTGCCCTCGCCAGAGTGGGATGCAACAGTCATCTTTGGCAGGGGCCAGGAGAGTGTCTCTATGTTGGTATGGCTTTCCTCTCGCAGCTCACCAGGAAAGTCAGACCCTAGATCAGTGGTTCTCAACCTATTTACCATTGTGGGCTGCATATGCAGCTGTGTTGTGTGGGCCACATCCCTACATCTATACACTGCCTGTATGGCCCTGAAGATGTCACATGGGCCACAACTGTGTGCTGATTGGGCCATAAGTGGGCCGTAGTTTGAGAACCATTTCCCTAAATGGAACCACTTCCTGGGCTGGAATGGAGTCTTGTTACCAGATTTGCCCGTTACTTTGGGGTATGCTCATGTATTAGGGTTACTCTTCCTGGGGGGGAGGGGGAGGGTCTGTACTTCTATCAATGTACTGCTTTTCACTTGTGTTCTCACATGGAGCTCTACTTCTCCCTGCTGCAAGTTCATAGAATCATAAAATATCAGGGCTGGAAGGGACCTCAGGAGGTATCTAGTCCAACCTCCTGCTCAAAGCAGGACCAACCCCAACTAAATCATCCCAGCCAAGGCTTTGTCAAGCCTGACCTAAAAACCTCTAAGGAAGGAGATTCCACCACCTCCCTAGAGAACCCATTCCAGTGCTTCACCACCCTCCTAGTGAAAAAGTTTTTCCAAATATCCAACCTAAACCTCCCCCACTGCAACTTGAGACCATTACTCCTTGTTCTGTCATCTGCCACCACTGAGAACAGTCTAGATCCATCCTCTTTGGAACCCCCCTTCAGGTAGTTGAAAGCAGCTATCAAATCCCCCCTCATTCTTGTCTTCTGCAGACTAAACAATCCCAGTTCCCTCAGCCTCTCCTCATAAGTCATGTGCTCCAGCCCAAATCGTTCCCTCCCACTCGAGCTATCCACGGTCCCCAGGGCTGTGTTCTTCCAGCCGCAGAATCAGCTGAACACACACACACGTTAACCAAGTGCATCTGAGAGGAGCAGGTTATGCAGCACTTCCAAGCTGCCACCCTCATGTGTCCCAGGTTCAGCGCGTCTCTATCCCCACTTTCACATTACGATTGTTCTGGTAGTAACCCACTTGATGAGCAAACCCCACAGGATTTTTGGGTGCTGCAGGGGTCTTTAACTTAGGTACAAGGAGAGTTGCTGCAGAGCGAATGGGGAAGCCAAAAAAAACCACCCACCTGGGGGGTGGGAGAGAGAAGCAACCAGCTGAACCATGAAAGTTATTACCAGGTAATAACCATACAAGGGAAGCCAAACAGTTGTTATATTCAATCTAACTTAAATTGGATTATAAAAGGCAGGATTTAGAAAAGTATAACCGGATCACACAAGTCAGGGTCAGAAGGCTACACCTAGAGCGAGATAGCGGGGTTCTCTCCGTGAAGCATGAATCAATTGGGGGTCCCAGGTGGTGGTGGTAGCTGAGGGTCCGGAGTGCTGGAGCCAGGCAGAGCCCCCAACACGATCAGTCAGGAGAAGATGAAGTCCCAATGGAACAGATACAGATGTTGGATTCATTTACTTGAGCGTGGGTAGGGGTTTTTGTAGGGAAACCATGGTTCAAGGGAGAACACTAGATTTGTTTATGGGTAAACTGATGACTCAAGGGAGTATCCCAAAGTTGTTTTGTTCAGGCTAGACAATAGGAACGGATCATTCCGGGCTATGGGCGGTGTTCCTTCCAGGGAGCTCACAATGCAATTAGGGAAGGTCACTATTTTGGATCCCAATAACGGATTTATTACTAGGATTGGTCTGATAACTACTGAGCTGGGTGTGTGCAGGTGTGGGTTTATTGACATCTGCAGCAGAGATCCCCCATCATGCCGTGCTTCCCTGCTTTTCTGGTCCCAGAGTTCCGTGCGGTTCTTGCCTTGGAATCTCTGTTCTCCATTTTGTATGCTCATGGGGATGCCTCCCTGTCCCATCTTCGATGCAAATGAGGTTAGGGGAGTTCCCTTAATCCTGTCATCCTTGTCCCAGGGGTTTAGGTGTGTCTCCCACGTCGGGTTACCATACATCTGGATTTTCCTGGACATGTCCGGCTTTTTGGTCCTCAAATCCCCGTCCGGGAGGAATTTCCAAAAAGCCGAACATGTCCGGGAAAATAGGGAGGCATGGTAAGGGGACCGCCTCCTCCCCGGGGTTCAACTTTCACGGCTCCCACCACTCTCACCAGTGCAGCAGCAGCCGGAGCCCGGGAGGAGGCGGCTGTGAGCTGGGATGCCGGCGCCGGGCCGGAGCCGCTCGGCCGGAGCGACTGGGGCCAGGGATGCTCGGCCGCTGGCTGGTGGCCAGAACCGGGGCCCAAGGTGGGGCTGGGGGTGCTTGGCCAGCACCCCAGGGCCCGAGCCAGGCCGGAGCCGCCAGGGCCAGAGCCTCTTGGCCAGCCGCCGGAGGGAGCCGCTCGGCCGCGGGGGCCGGACTGGGCTGCGTCTCCTCACGCCTCTCCCCCCCCCCCCCCAAACCCCAGCTTACCTGCTGCCTGCCTGTTTCAGGCTTCCCGCGAACATTTGATTCGCGGGAAGCAGGGGAGGGGGAGGAGCAGGGGGGCGGAGCGTTCAGGGGAGGGGGCAGAGTTGGGGTGGGGACTTTGGGGAAGGGGCGGAGTTGGGGCAGGGCCGGGGGCGGGAGTGTCCTCTTTTTCAGGCGCTCCAATATGGTAACCCTACTCCCACGGCCTTTTCATTGCTTTTTGTAAGTCTGGCTTCTGATTGGTTTTGGTTCAAGCAAAGGCTGGGGGGTGGGGGGGGAGGTCTTTCGTGAGTCAGGCTGGGTACTGCGCCCTGGTTCGCCAAGAACACAGAGGTAACAGTCTCCCTGTTCATCTGTATGCAGTGGTGGTGGAGCCGTGTTGATCTCAGAATATTAGAGACACAAGGTGGGGGAGGTAATACGTTCTGTGGGTGAAAAAGACAAGTTTTCAAGGGTGCACAGAGCTCTTCTTCAGAAGCTTGGAGTGAGCTCAAAAGCTTGTCTCACCAACAGAAGTGGGTCCAATAAAAGATATTCCCTCCCCTGCCTTGTCATTATGATCTGTGTCAACTAAGTCCAACCCTGGCCTGGAAAGTACCCACCTCTGCTTGACATGAGCTGCAGGCTTCCCTTTGCTGTTCCTTTCCTTGGAGAAATTCACTAAAGGATCTTGGTCTTTTCTTTCTGCTAAATGGGTACCAGGAACTTCCCCATCATCCTCTTTAATTCTTCAGCATCACGAAGAGGATCCTTTTTGGGGGCTGATAATGGGGTGATCATTTCCCTCCTGGGACTGTTGTAGACACATAGGTGTACCCTATGAATCCCGCTGTAGTTACTGGCTGTAACTACAATTGTTACCGGGCCGGACAAACTCACTACACCTAACATGCTGTTGATAATGTTTATCCAAGGAGTGTCCTGTAAGGTATCATATGAAAGTTGGTGACCTCTTGTCATTGATATTCTTGGGGGATGTATGCATGGTTAGCGTCTAAAGAGTTATGTAGGCGTGCTGAAAATGTTCCTAAAATATGTTTAGACCAAGTAATCTATGTAGAGCTAATAACCTGCTTTCTCCTAGACAAAGCAATGTATATTAGATGGTCAGCAGGGGTCAAGTTTTGTAAACCAGAGATTGTGGCTCATACATGGCCATCTGTGGTAAACAGCTTGATCACTCTAACAGACAAAGGGTGAAACAGCCTGGGTTGATTACAGACAAAAGACAGTGAAAGTACATTTACATATAAGGTAAACAGAGCAATCAGGAAGAAGACCCCAGGATGGTAGAAAACAAACAGCAGGGTCAGAGTCTGAGATCCCAGAGGGTCATCCTGACTCCGGGGACAAAACAATGAGTTTGGGGAAATACAAGGAGAAGCAAAAAGCCATTTTGGCATCCATCACTCAGGGGACAAAAGGGTCAGCGCCCTCCGATTCTGAGAACGAGAGAACCTGCCTGCCTGCGGGGCTGGAGATGTAGGTGAGAAAGCTGTGTAGTCAAAGATCGTAGCTTGCTAGATCTAAACTGTCACCACTAGAAATTGCAGTTATACTTGTTTGATTTGTAACCATCTTCTGTTTTCTGTTATCTCTGCGTAGCATCGCTTACATCTGTTTTTATTCGCGGATTTATTCTTGTTTTATTATAAATTCCTCTCAGTGCTGTTCTACTAAAGGCAGGTGGGTGTCCCCAGTTGAACCAACAAGCTGGTATGCGTTCTGTCTCTTTGGAGACCATGAAGTTGGTAATTTCAGAACGGGTCCAGTGCTAGGGGCTGACGGCTGCAGAGGAATGCTCTTCCAGGGGGTTGTGGGACTGGTGCTGACTGAAGGTTACCTGCAAGGCAAGGGTTAGACTGGTAGAGTCTCAAGGCATTTGCTGGTTAGGCTGACAGATTAGCGTGGCAGGGAGCTGACTCAGTTCAAGCTCCAGCAATGCTCCCTCTTGCCGAGGACTAACACAATGGCTTATGGTTCTGGGTGCCCCGAGAGAGCGTCACAATAGGTGCCAGGGCCTGGAACCTCTGACTCAGTTTAGCTTCCTCCTCTGCCTAGCTGTGATGGTCATTTAGGATTTTGGGATGGGCTCTGTGAGCTTTAGGTAATCTTATAACCTGGTCCAAATCCTGAGTGTGCATGCAATGGGATAAACGTGAGCTTTGATCAGTGTGACTTACTCCCCACAAGCCTTCAGGTCATATCTGTAAGTTGCTCTGAAGGGGCGATAGACAGGAGCGCACTTGCTGGAAAGTACCTCTGGTTCTGTTTTTGATCTCTGGCCATGTGCTCTGCAGCATTCTTTGTTTCCCACCTCTCCTTTCTGGAAGCGCTTTGTGATTAAAGCTGCATTGTCGCCGCTAATCCATGCCAGATCCATTGGGCTGCCTCTCCCGGGCAGAGGACACTCAGGGTGGGGTCCGTAATCCGCCTTGCGCCATCTAAACAGAACTGGGTTTGTCGTGAGATTGAAGGCCATTGTCTAAAGGAGACTATTTTCCTCCAGAGACTATTGCGTCTTTGGTAAATGCTTCCACAGGCTTCTTTTGAAGTTCCTGTGCTGTAAACGGAGCCAAGTTCCTGTTGGATTATGGAAGGAGGGTAGAATTTCAGTCACGGTCCAGGGGTCAGCAAGGAGGCAAGAGTGGGGAATACCGGGCAGCCCCTGACAGCCAGTTAGGATCTTACAGGAGGGATCTTGAAGGCCATCTGCGGAAAGCGCTCTCAGCCCCCCAATGGCCATAGCTGGGAATTGCACTTTTATCATGTTAGATAACTATTTATCTCACCTACACAGGGTCCTCATCAGCCTAGTCTCACATCTGTCATGTATTTATCTTCCCACCAACCCTGTGGGATTGGGGATTTTACAGAGGGGGAACTGAGGCACAGAGAGAGAGGAGGTAACTCACCCAACAAGACTGTGGCAGAGAAGGTCTCCCAAAGCCTGTGCTAATGCCCAAACCACTGAATGCCCTTCCAATGAAGGTGAGCTTGGACAGCGCAAATTGTAGAGCTAAGGGATTGCTGGTGAGCTGAACCCCCCTGAAGGGCCCTGAGATATCTGTCAGGAAACTAGATTTGAGGAGCTGGACGTTTAGTGGACTCAGGCCCCATTCAGCCTTATCTAGCTACGAGCAATTCCTTGAAGAAATTTCATGTACCAAGAGTGATGGAGCAAAGGGTGTTCTCCCTTGACTATCCATTCCACATCTCTGGGTGAAGATCAAAGGGGAAAGAAACGGAGGATCTTATGATGGGGGGATCTACTATAAACCACCAAATCAGGAGAGTGGAGGTGGATGAGGCATTTCTGGAATAAAAAATATCCCAAACCCCAAAACCTGGTAGTGATGGGAGACATTAACCACAACAGCTGTCTGGGTGGTTAATGTCCCCTATAGAGCAAAACACAAAATCTCCAATAACTTCTTCTTTCAGAAGGTGGAGGAAGGAACTGGGGGACAGTAATTTTAAACTTGATTCTCATGGAGGAATTTGTTAATCTGAAGGTCAGAAGCAATTTGGGTGAATGCGATCATGAAATGATCGATTTACTCAATTCTAAGGAGAGGAAGGAGCGAGAGCAGCAGAATAAAAACAATAGATGTCAGAAAAGCAGGCATTAATAAACTCAGCACTGGTACATTTTCTTCCCCTGGGCCCTACCTAAGGGATAAAGGAAGTCAGGAGAGCCTGCAGTTTCTCAAAGAGACAATATTAAAAGTGCAAGAGCAACCTATCCCGATGCAAAGGAAAGATAAGAATAGTAAAAGATTAATCTGGCTCTATCAGGAGCTCTTTAATAACCTGCAAATCAAAAAGGAATCCTACAAAAAGTGGAAATATGGATGAATTGCTAAGGAGGAAGACAAAAGAATAGCACACACATGTAGGAACAAAATCAGAAAGGCTAAGGTACAAAATGAGTTACACCTAGCAAGGGACATAAAAGGTAACAAGAAGAAGATCTTTAAATACAGTAGGTGCACAAGAAAGACCAAGGAAAATGTAGGTCCTCTGCTTAGCAAGGATGGAGACCTAATAATGGACAACATCAAGAATGCTGAGATATTTGATGCCTATTTTGCTTCAGTTTTAGAAGATAAATGGCGACCAGATACTTAACACAATTAATATTAACAACAAGGGGAAAGGAGCACAAGCCAACATGGAGAAAGACCATTTTAAATAATATTTAGATAAGTTAGAAGTATTCAAGTGAGCTGGGCCTGATGAAACTCACCCTATGGTACTTAAGGAATTAGTTGAAGCAATGTCTGAACCATTAGCGATTATCTTTGGAGGATGGGTTCGGTCCCAGAGGACTGGAGGAAAAACAGGCATAGTCACTGTCTGTAAAAAGGGGAACGAAGAGGACTTGGGGAATTATAGGCCAGTCAGCCTAACGTGAATACCTGGAACTATACTGGAACAAATTATTAATTTGTAAGCACCTAAAGGACAATAGGGTTACAAGGAATAGCCAACATAGATTTGTCAAGAACAAATCATGCCAAACCAACCTAATTTCTTTTTTTGACAAGGCTACTGGCTTAGTGGATGGGGGGGGACGACGACGAGGATGGGACTGTAGACATGATATAACCTTATTTTAGTCAGGCTTTTGACACAGTCCCACATGCCATTCTCATAAGCGAACTAGGGAAATGTGGTCTAGATGAAATTCCTATAAGGCAGGTGCAAAACTAGTTGAAAGACTGTATTCAAAGATTAGTTCTCAATGGTTCACTGTCAAACTGGGGGGAATGTATCTATTTGGATCCTGCAAGGATCTGTCCTTGGTCTGGTACTATTCAATAGTTCAGGGATCAGGGAAAGCCGCTGGCAGGCCGGGACGGTTTGTTTACCTGCCGTGTCTGCAGGTTTGGCCAATCGCAGCTCCCACTGGCCGTGGTTTGCTGTGCCAGGCCAATGGGGGCTGCGGGAAGGGGCAGCCAGCACATCCCTCAGCCCAGAACAAATCGGCCCGGCCCACCAGCGGCTTTCCCTGATGGGCCGCGGGCCAAAGGTTGCTGATCCCTGCAATAGTTTCATTAATGACTTGGATAATGGAGTGGAGATTGTGCTTATAAAATTTGGAGATGACACCAAACAGGAAGGGCTCACTAGCACTTTGGAGGACAGGATTGGAATTCAAAACAGTCTTGACAAATTGGAGAATTGTTCTGAAATCAACAAGGTGAAATTCAATAAAGACAAGTGGAAAGTACTTCACTTAGGAAGGAAAAATCAGATGCACAACTACAAAAAGGAGATTAACCTGCTACGCAGTAAGAGCTGGCAGAAGTACTGCTGAAAAGGATCTGGCATTATAGTGAATCACAAATTGAATATAATCTACAATGTGATGCAGTTGTGAAAAAGACTAATATTCTGGGGTGCATTAACCCTGTATGTAAGGCCCTAGAGGTATAGCAAGGGGGCGTGGCTTCCCTCTGAGATGGATGGGGAGGAAACCTAAGCCATCCCTGGCTGGGCAGAGCCAGGCAAGCCACACCTGCCAGGCCAGAAGCACAGGGGCAGGACTGGAAGTATAAAAGGCGGGCCCTGCAACTCAGTTGGCCTGGAGCCAGCAAAGGAGCCAGATGACTCCCACCTGTTGCTGGAGCCCAAAGGGGACCTCTGCAGCGCTGAGGACTCGAGGGGACTGCTAGGACTGATGAGGACACTGAAGGTCTACTGGGTCTGCCCTTGGGCGTCTACCCCGGGGAGACTGCAAAGTGGTAGTCAGACGTAAGTAGCCCAGGGACACCAGACAGTAGTCCTGTTGTGTGGCCAGAATTCCAGTCAGCATGTTTTGGCTGGTTCCCTGCTGAGTCTGACCCAGTGGTGGAACCATCCACCCCTGGGCTGGGACCCAGTGGAGTAGGGTGGGCCCGGATCCCCCTATCCCCTGAAGCTGCCCTGCCCCTGGGGTGGCAGCCCCCACACTTTAGGCCAAGAGGCCTATGTTTGTCTGCTGTCTGCCTGAGTTAAGATGTGAGGCGATAAACTGTGTGGTGCTCTGCCCTGCCTGGGGCCAGGGTTCCAGACTATGGGCTGCTTGACCCTGCCTAGAGGGCCAGGGCCTCGGCCTCAGACATTGCTAATTCCCCAGCAACCATTGCCTTGATAGGGGCATGAGAGCAAGGGGGCGTGGCCTCCCTCTGAGACTGATGGGGAGAGGAGACCACAACCTCCTACAGAGGTAATGGTCCCTGTGACGTTATGGGGTTCAACGTAGACCGTAAGGGATTGTATCATCGTGCCTTCCCAAAGGTAATTCTCCTTCCTTTCCTTCCTGTTGACTTCCCATCCCCCTGCTGATTCGTGTGTAAATGGAGTTTCCAGTGTTTTGATTCCATAGTGCTTAATTTACTTTGGAGACAAGTAGATAGTGGCCTTGTGTTTGGTCACAGACTTCAAAACATACCACCACTAAGTATCCATATTTCCTTTTATGTAAACATGCCTTCATTTGTCTCTGCCTGAGGACCAGGCTGGTCAGACAAACAAATACACATTCCTTTGCCTAAAGCAATGTTATGCATTGCTTGCTGAACATAATTCTAGCACATATTTCTAATCCTGGGCACGCACCCTGTACATACACCACACAACGGTTTGGGGGCTAGCGTTTTACCAGTTTGTATCTGATGCCTTACGTGACACCTTTTAGAGACGGATTATGACAACAGGTGTTAGGTGTAATGAGCATATCAGGCCTGACGAGTTCCTGACACAGCATAGTGAATCCTCAATGGGCCTCTGTCTCACAGTCCCACTTTACTTCGCATTGGTGAGACCTCAGCTGGGGCACTGTGTCCAGTTCTGAGGGCCACACGTTAGGACAGATTGGAGAGAGTCCACAGGAGAGTAACAAAAAGTTTTCCAAAACCTGACCTATGAGGAAAAGGTCAAAAACTGGGCATGTTTAGTCTTGAGAAAAAAAGACTGAGGGGGGAACCAGATACATTTTCAGATGTGCTAAGGACTGTTTATAAGAAGGACGGGGCTCAGTTCTCCATGTCCACTGAAAGTAGGGCAAGAAGCAATGGGCTTAATGTACAGTAAGGGAGAGATGGGTTAGATATTCGGAAAAACTTTCTAACTATAAGGACAGTTAAGCTCTGGAATAGGTGTTCAGGGGAGGTTGTGGAATCCCCGTCATTGGAGGTGATTAAGAGCAGGTTGGACAAACCTGTCGGGGATGGTTCTAGGGTTACTTGGTCCTGCCTCAGCGCAGTACGCTGGATTAGATTACCTCCTGAGGTCCCTTCCAGCCCTGCATTTCTATGTTCCGAGCAATGCTTTCCCCCCCACCCCACTCTGAACTGGCTGGGACATCTACTCAAGAAGATCTCTTCCTGTCACTAATGCTACAGATGCCACCTCTGGCAGTCCTCTTGTGAATAATAGGCGCTGTTGCACATGGAGATGGGAGTGTAATGAGTTAGCATGTGTCTGTGCTGTGCCACCTCCTGTACTGTGTTCTTATAAGGGCTTCCCAGGGTAGGTGACTTCTTCCAGGAGCGGGCTCCCAGAAATGTCTGGGTGCTTGAGGTAGTTTTCATGAGGCTGTGGGGGTGTATCTTTCTTCCCGGCAAAGCGGTAAGGAGTCCTACACCGACAGTGCCCGCACCACCCTTGTAAAGTGCCAGTGACCACAAGCAATAAGGACCTTGGTTAAAAGACTCCTGATGAAGAGCGCCCTGCAGCATTACTATCATTTCCTGGCTGTAAATGAAGACTTTGTTGACGGGATTACATTATCGCTGGCTGCAGATATTAAAAAATCGTGAGTCTGGAACTAAAAAAATCATGACTAGCTTAAAACATAAATGTTAGGGTATTTTTATGTGCCCTCTAGTTTCTGAGCCTTTTAGGTCACACTCAGGTCAAGCTTCAAGCTTTTGTCCACAACCCCTGAGATCTAGAAACTCCACTATTTTTTAATGACGGCTCAGATCCTATGGTGATTCCAGGAATTGGGGCTTTACATAAAAAGCCAAATAGTGCAAGACTTGTGATTAAACCCATGAGAGTTGGCAACCCTGGGCCAATAGATTGGCTGACAACAACTTCCACTTCGGAAGGTCTGGGGGACCTTTAAGGTGCAGCCGATGAATCTTGTGACTCCACCCCTGCTTCCAGTTCTGGGCCCATTTAAAACTAGAATGAGCAAAGATAGTGAAAGATAGAAAGCAGGGCACAATCGTGTGTTGGCCAGGGGGGTGGACTTGATGGGGCCTACCAGACCTTTGGACTCTTGTTTTCAGCCTAAGAGGAAGAGATCTTTCTGAATCGGGCCTGTAGGCCCCTGTGCCCCAATCTTTCTCTGACGGAGTGAATCTTCAGGTTCGCTTCATGATGTCTGCACCGGTTGGATGGTACAGCCTCCCTACAAACAATAATCCTTCCTGTGTGTTTAGAGTTCTTCTGTAGGTCACAAAGGCCAGTTCATTATTTGACAGATGGGGAAACACAGGCATGGGAAAGGGAACGTGATTGGCCTACGTTCACACAGCACATCCATGAAAGAGCTGGGAATGAAAATTAGGTGTCCTAGCTCCTACCCTTGTGCCCTCGCCGCAGGACTTGCCCCCATAAGAACTGTTATTTAATTCAACTCACTGCTATTCTGTGCTGGTAGCTTCTCTGTCCGGATTTAGATGGCCGCAAGGAGCAGAAAGGGCTGTTTGCATTGCGGGAGGTGTGACCGTCTGAAGGTGCTGAGAGCAGCTCCATCATTTAAGGCTGCATCAAGCAGGTTACTTTCGTGGAACCTTATCTCTGCCCCTCATTTTTGTTTTTATATAAAATTATAGCGGTTGCCGGGCCTTAGGCAGTCTTAGAACCTGCTCTGTGAAACTGACAAGGAACCATTTGCTGGGAACCGGGAGGTTATTTGGAAGACTTTGCGGATCACATTCTTCCCAGTGTCTGGGACAAGCTGGTACAAGTTAACTCTGGAGAACATAGAGAGGGTAGCTGTGTAAACTCCCACGGATTGAACTGCTCTTTGCCTTGCAGCTTTAACCCTTGCTGTGCCACAGGACTCAAACCCCAGCTTGTTACTGGCAAATGCTTTTTGAGTGCCACTTAAAATGCACGCATTCTTCTTGTAAAGAGTTAAGACATGGCCTTGTATGTCTTCCCAAGCATATCTGGCTCTTCTTCCCTTCCGGGCCAATACCCGTTCTCTGAAGCCCCCCGATTTCACTCGTTTCGCCTAGTGAGAAATTCTGTCCCCAGTGAAGGCCATGGCAAACCCCCTATTGACTTCAGTGGGGCCAGGATTCCATCCCTGGGCTCTCCCTTCCATCTCTTTACTGGGGGGATAGGCTTGGCTGGGGGAGATTCTGGGTCTCCCTTCCTTATGTTGCTGAGAATGAATTGGAAACCTGAAAAGCAGCCAGTCTGTTTCCTGCTGTCCCCAGGCGCTCCTGGAACAATGGGGGTGCAGCATGTCTGACTACTTGCTTCTGAGTCCTTGGAGAATCTCTCTCCAGACACATCGCCTGGACTGATAATGCCCCATGTTCAATAGCTCAGAACTGGGAGCAACCGTGAACATGGCTTCCAGATACTGAGACAAAGGGGTTTCATCCCCCAGGGTCTTGGGTTGAATTCCTACATCCTGCCTCCCCAAACACCTCCTGCAGAAGGAGCTTATGGGTGACCCGCTGTCCCCTATTTTAAGGGATCACCCCTTATTCCATTGATTTGTAATGAGCTGGACGTGTTCTCTATTATCTGTCCATAACTGTTTTATGCAGCACTGATGTATTCTTCCCCAGAGGTAACTGCATTTCAGGGCTGGGCAAAGCAATGCCTGGGTGTACACTCTATAACCCATTTATGAGCGCCCGTGACTCTTTGGGTGGCTGGGTTTCTATAAATGTCTGATTATTATTATTATTATTATTATTTATTTATTATAGGTACACTTCAGTGTCGGTGAAGTCATGAGGATCGCAGTGCTCTTGTGAAATTGAGGTAGGTGGGGGAAAGGGGACTGCATTTCAGATCAGAGAGTTTATTAATAATTCTGTGGGCTTTTCATCTATAGATCACAAAGTGCTTTACCATTGTCCCCATTTTACAGATGGAGAAACTGAGGCACAGTGAGGGGCCGTGACTCACCCATGGTCACTGGCAAAGCAGGGCATAGGCCCTAGGTCTCCTGACTCCCAGTGCAGTGCCCAGTCCACTGCCTGGCCAGGATTTTCATCCCCTCCGTGTATGCCCATGTCTCTGTATTCAGGGGTGTAAACGGCTACGTGGCAGGAGGGGGTGGAAGAGAGCATATAGGACGGTGTGTTAGGGAGTGGGGTGCAACATGTGTAGGCATCTACTCGGTGTATTGAATGGGGAGGGGAGTAACAGTTGTTCTGTAGAGTGGGAGGGGTGGATGGCACAGATGGGGTTCAGTGACAGATTTTGTATAGAGATGGTGATAGGGTCTGGGTGCTTATTTGGGAGGGACGAGGCATCTTCCCATGTCCTGTAATTCACCCGTCCAACCCAGGCAGGTTCGCATTTGTTTCCCTATAGGAGGCAGTTGTGATTTTGGGGGTGCCTATAACAGAATCCTTAGCCTGGAGAGTCAGATATTCAGGGGTTAAAGCCACTTTTACCATAAGGCTAAAATTCCCCGCTGGAAATTCCCAGCTGACCAGCAGGGTCAAGAGCCTACTATCCGAGGGCTGGTGCTTACTATCAGGGGGCGGTTCCTAGTTAAGTCTTAAAAAGGTGCGTGAGGATGGGACTTCTAGGCAGAAAGAGATCGGCCCCAGGCAGAGTCCATCCAGCTGGCTGGTGGGAAAGAATCCGCTACCTGCAGATCCCTGTCACGGAGAAGAGATTAGCTGGAGTGAAAACATTTCCCTGTAGCCACAGCAATGGAGCCAACTCCTCTCCTCCTGCTCCTCGGTCTGGGCTGGACTTGCAGCGGTAAGTTCCCTGGAGACCACCGCAGATCAGAGGTTCTCTCTGGGCTGGAGGGATTGGGGGTTCCCGGCCTTCGCGCAGGGCTGAACTATTCTTTTCAGCTATTTCTCCGCGCTGGTCCTGGGTGCTGCTTTGAAGTTTTCCCTCTTCGCTGTACGCTACACAACTGCTCTGCCGATGGCATCCCCTGCAGCTCTGCTGCCTGGTGCTTCGGGATGAGCAGCTGCGGCTCCGTCCAGCTGTGATCTGTGTGGCCAGGGCTCCCAGCGATGCTCTGTGCCCGGTTTGGATTGTCTGTGCTAGCCTCGGGGTGCTCAGGAGGGGACTCTGTTAACAGCGCTGTCTCCATCCTTGGGTACACATGGGTCTGTGTTTTGTTCTGTGGTTATACAGTGCCTGGCACAGTGGGGTCCTGGTTTGTGACTGGGGTCCTGGGCACTGGTAATATAAACAATAATCCCACTTTCTTTCTGACGCACCCTCTCTGCGAATCTCCACTGCGCGTGGATCTTTGAGCTTGGAGAAAAATAAATCGGTGACTTAAACATTGTTAAAACTGGTTCAGAAAGGGAGGGAAAAAACACATCACTTTGTCCCCTGGACTTTGGCTCCGTCTTGAATGAAATTAATAGGGTTATAAAATGTCGACATCTGAATCTCAGAGAACATTTATTTTAGCTTTTAGAACAATACAAATAGCTCAGAGCCTAATTTTTACACCCGCAGATGTGTATTGGCCCATAGACAGGTCTACGCAGCATCAGTGGCATGACACATGAGCATACTGGGCTGCCAAGCGCTCTCGAAAAGAAATACTCGCGTAACGGTGCCAACGGCTACAAGAGTGTCACTGCCACATTCGGGACTAGTGCTGGCGTACTTTTAGAAAGACGGAACGAGATGGCTCTGTTGCACAGCTTTACTTTGGAGACAATCCTTCATCCAAACAGCATCCCAGAGTGCTGTAGAGCAGGGGTGCTCATATTTTCATAGGGTGGACCACATTGTAATAGACAGCCGGTCTCATGGACCCTCTTCCTTCCCATGTGCCATTGCCCGCACCGCCCCTCCCATTCATGATCACCTGCGGTCCTGCCTCCTCCCTGTTCTTCATCTAGTTGGCACAGGGACAATGCACAATTACCTGCATCGAAAGTGAATGTTAGGAAAGCATTTAGGAGCTGACTTAGGGTGCTGAGTACCCACCCCCTTCAACTGAAGTTGGGGAGCTGCCGGTTCTCAGCACCTCTGACCATCATGCCCTTGGGGGTATTTTAGCTGACTTGTGATGCCATCTAGCAGCTGGAAATCAGACCCACATAACCAGCAGCAAGTGCTCTGCAGAGTCCCAGTCCTGCACGGAAAGCAATTTGGGAACTGCCTTTGCAGAGAGTTAGTTAAAGCCAGATCCTCAATGGCTGTAAATCACTGTCGCTCCATTGGCTTCAATGAGTTGGCTCAATTTACTCCAGCTGAGGGTCTGGCCCAGATAGTACAAGAGTTGATAGCTTGCTGGGAAAAATGGGAAACTATTTTGTTTTGTTCACTGGGCCACTCCAGTGAGTCATTAAAAAGCAAGCTGCTGCCCTCTTGGTTGTTGCGCAGACACTACAGATCTTTGGGTCGTTTTCAGAACAGTCAAGGTTTGTCCTTTGTCAAAATTTCCACGCTGTTTGCTGTGCACCCCAGAGGTGGCTGCATTTCAGCAGTGTTGTTGGCAGGGCACCTTGAGATGAAAGTCTCTAGTGAGATGTACAAATTCAATCCAAGTCACTCATGCAAGCTTCTGTTTCTGTAGGTATACCGCTGCATTCTCGCCTTTCATATTTGCAGTGGTTTTGTAACAAAAACCATTTTAAATGCATGTGTCATTTTCTTACTTTGACAAACCAAAGCTAAAATAATCTGGATTGAATTAAAATCAAGTATTTAGTGCTTTGTCTTTAAACACAGCAACCAGAATGTGGGATTTGTGTGATTGGCAGCCTGTTCCTACTTTCTGCTGGCTGCCTGGCTCCCAGGAGAGCAGTGCCAGCAGCAGCAGGGGGTTAACCAGTGGAGGATGACGGGTGTTCGGGCTTATTTTTTAATAACCACTTGTAAAATCTTTGTGGGAAGTAGAGACTCAGATTAAGTTAAACCGAGGCTGTGTTGCAGGGAGAATCTCATCCCATGGAAATGTCTGCAGTTAAATAGCATTCCTTCCACAATAGCGGCACCTTTCCTCCCAGCACTGAAATGCTGCCACCTCTGAAGTGGAAGAAACTTTCCACTGCATTGCATGACAGTTGTGGGGAGGGGGAATCCGAGCCAACAACCCAGGAACAAACACTCGCTCTTCTGGAAAGTCTCAGGGAATGTTTGAATGTTTGTGTGCAGTTTTGTTTTTGAGGTCACGGCCCAAAGAGGGGAAGTTTGAGGGGAAGTGGAGTGAAAGGGAGAAACCCTGCCTCTTTTTGCCATGATCTTCAAATTACCCTTAACTTCACCGGGGCCAGAATTTCCCCTATGTTACAGCTGCAGTGTTACCGACCCCTCCCATTTTATTGCAAATCATGTGATATTTGGTGTTTTTTAAAAAGCCCCAGCTCTAGGAGTCCTGTGATTATGGGAGCATCTCAGCTTTAAAAACAAAACAAAAAAAGTTGCTAGCCCTCTTGATTGTGGAGGTGACCTGAGTGCACCCTAGCGGCTCAGAAACCAGAGCACTGAACCCAAAATCTCACCCTGTCTGTGCTGCCCTTTCCATTGGGAACAGCTGCCTTAGCTAATGCTCGGTATTTACTGCTCTTCTCTGAATGACCCTTGTTTTCTCCACTTGCTGCTTTTCCCCCTTCGCTCCACTCCACCCAGGCCGGCTGACCGTGCTGCCCCAGGAAGCGCTAGTCCAGATTGGAGGATCCATTCAGTTGAACTGCTCCTTGGACTGTCCGGATGGGACGCCCCAGTGGAAGGGGCTGGACACCAACCTGGGGAACATCATCTCCACCCCCACCTATAGCCTCCTGCTCATCACCAATGCTACCGTAGCCATGGAGGGCACGAAGTTCTGCGTGGGGAACTGCCAAGGGAAGTCCCACCAGGGGTCGACCAACCTGCAAGTGTACTGTAAGTGCCCTAGGTTGATGCAGTTACCCACTAGCTGCATGACGGTCTAGACTCCAAACACATTGTAGCCCAAAGGGGACACAGTCAGACTGAAACTAGAGGTTTTACCGTCACATTGGCCTGGTGTTTTTCTGACCCAGACAAACAGGAGGGACTGACCGACCGTGCTGGGGAACCAGGCAAGCTGACCCTGCACAAAAAGTGCTGCCAAATCACAAAGACTTCAGAATGAAAGAAAATGACTTCCCCGCTCATCCCTTTCAGTTAGTGCTGCCTCCGGAGCTACTCACAACAAACCTCAGATAAGGGGCACTTGAATGACTGTGTCCATCTGGGGGCCTGATCCTATATCAGCTGCAATCTCCCACCCTCCCTGCTTCACAGAATCCAGCTAACCTTGGAACTGCCACACTAGAACAGCCCAATGTTCCATCTCAGCTGGTATCCTGACACTGACCAAGGCAGAATGTTTAGAGGAAGGTATCAAGCCTTCATAACACGACTCATTATGCCATCCTGTACCTTAGGATTCTTCCTATCCCAGCTGATGATCAGTTTATGTCCAGAAGCATGAGGATTGATCACTAAAATGCAGCCCCTTCTTGGGTGGAGGATGGCCACAAACCAGGGCAAGAGAGCAGTTAAGATCAGGAGGCCTGGTTCTCAGAGGTGAGGGGCACCTGCAGCAGCCCCTGGAGGCAGTGGGAGCGGCTGGTACCCAGCCTCTCTGAACATCAGGCCCTGGGGTTTAAGGGCTGACTTGAAAGGCTCTCTCCAACACCTGGACCTCCTCTGGCAGACGTGGCCATGGTGTAAACCGGCCAGGAATGTAGTTTTGTGGCTCCTGGAGTGGATCAGAAATTGGCCACTGTTCCCAGGCTGATCTCAGTGATGAATCCTCAGGGGAAGAGGGCAGGAATAGATTGCATCCCATTGACTCCCCTCTGCATATGCCACAACTGACAGCACGTGCTCTTCACACCTGGAGTCAGCGGGTGGGATCCCCAGAAGGGGCAAGTGACTTACAAGCACAAATCCTGCCGAGTTTCAAAGGGACTTTGTGCATCTAACTCACATCGGTGCTTTTGAAAATCCCACCTAATGGCTCCATTGGCCACTCCCGGCCTTGGTCCCCTGGGCACCCTGTCCCATGGTAGGTGATGTAGCTAGGAAGCCGGCCGTTCCTCACATGCCATTCTTTTCTCAGCTCTTCCAGATACATTGCAGCTGGAAACCCAGCCCAAGGAGCTGGTGGCTGGGCAGCCAGCCCATCTCCACTGCTCTATTAGCAAGGTGTACCCACCCGACTCCTTGACTCTGAGCTGGTATTGGGGGGACCAGAGATTGGAGATCCCAGATGCTGAAGAAGTGGCTGATGACGAGGAGCTGTTCAGTTATGACTCTGAGCTGGAGATCCCAGGGGAGAAGGTGACAGAGGGCATGGAGTTCAGGTGTGAGGTGGAGCTGCTGCTGCCATCAGACAGGAGTTTCCACCGGGCCACAGCGGTGACTGTGAGCACAAAAGGTAAGTCTTGGAGATCTGAGCTAGGAATCTTAGCACGGTGGGTGTGCAACTTCTCCTGCCAAAGCCATTTCCCCATGTCGCTTGCAATACTTGTCTGCCAGGGGTGAAAAAATCTGCTTATATGAACTCTGTGTGGTCTGTAATACCTATGCAGCATGGGAACCAGGGTAACGTCAAGCTGAATGGGCCTGAATCCACCCCCCTGAGGACCTTCTGCTAAACCCTTCCAGCTCTCCAGGAGAGATGCGGCTTCCTCTCAGCTCCTGGCACTTCCCCTGTACCCCACCAGATCTCCTTGATTCATTCTGTTATCCCACCCCATGCGTCCTTCCTCCTCGCCCCAGCTACTCTTCTCCGGAGTCCTCTTGCTAGCCCATGCTGTGAAGTTAGGGATCAAGGGAAGGCCCTATGTGTGCTAATCCTCTTCCCGGTCTAGGGCCCTAATCCCAAGGATCCTGCCTCAGCCCACACACAGCTGGCATGAAAGGTGCCTGTGTGGGGTCTGATGCATACATGAAGGGGAGAGCAAAGCAGGGGATAGGACTTGAGGTTTCTGACACAGCCATATCTCTGGAGCTGGGTTCAGAGGGGTGGAGGGAGCCAGCAACCTCCCAGGGGATGGAGGATCATTCGGTGACAGCCGTGGCCAGAGGGCCACCTACCTGGCTTGCATGGTGGCAGCTCCTTAAGGACAAGTAGCCAAGCGTCAAGAGACTAATCAAAATCTTCTGTTTACAGCTGTGGCAGAACAGCCCACAACTGAGTCAGTCACTGGCCAAGAGAATCCCACAACTGGGCTTGGGGCTACTACAGGGAACCCCCCTGCTACTGACCGCAGCCCCACAACTGGGCTTGGGGCTACTACAGGGAACCCCCCTGCTACTGACCGCAGCCCCACAACTGGGCTTGGGGCTACTACAGGGAACCCCGCCACAGAACTGACTTCTGCAGAGAGCCCCACCACAGAGTTCATTGTCACATCGCACAAGCCCAGTGCCAAAGCCACCTCTGTCCACTGGCTGGTGACCACAGAGACCCTCGCCACCGAGTCCAGGGCTGCCTCACAGCACCCCAGTGCAGACTGGAGCCCCAGCACTGCCTCGAGTTCTGCTACAGAGAACCCCACCACAGGGGATGTGGCTAGCACAGAGAACCCTCTGACCAAGAAAGCCACTAGTGACAGGAGCCGCAGAACAGAGTCTGTCTGCAACCTTCAGATCAGGCCTGTCCCTCCTAAAGGGACCACCGGGGAAGCCCTGAAGATCATATGCGAGGCAGAGTGCGGTGAGAATGTTACCATCAGGTGGCTGAAAACCCCTGTGGTGCTCTCTCAGTACCAGGAGGAGGCGTCTGAGGGCAAATCCACCCTGACTGTTGACCGTGTAGGTCTCGACCACCAAGGGATCTATGAGTGCTTTATGCTGAGCAGGAGACTCCAGGTGGCGAGACTCCACATCGCTGTGTCTGCTGGTGAGTGGCTGCCAAGGGCTTTGCATTCAGGAGGGGTTGGTCCCTGTGGGGAGGAGTAAGCCAGCCCGGGAAGGAGGCGGCGTCCCAGTGATCATGTTTGTTTCCTCCCCCGATCTGTACTCCCAAAGGTAACAACAGAACAGAAACTACAGTTTATGGTCAGCATAACCCTCCAACCAAAACCAGTGGGATGGGGAGAGGCAGAGTCCATGTGTTCAAGGGCCAAGCATCACGCATGGGTCTTAGCCACACGCTTTTCTTGGTTGTTGAACGCTACAGTGAATAACGGCCGGGGAAAGTTGCTGGGTTGACAGCCCTGAAATTCCATCCACACGTACCAGTCCAACACCAGTGCAAGCTTCCCTGCTCACGTGCCTTAACTCGGGGCTGGAGGGATCAATCTCTAGGCAGGAGCCTGTTGTTAGCCTATAGAGCCCATTAAACCCTCTCTGCCGAGGCTGCTGATCAGTGCCACTGGCCCTGGGGGCCCGTGGGATGTGACGATGCAGCTGTTGGTGGCTGGCTGGAGAACCACCCGCTGGGGTCAAAGGACGCTTAAGACACCGGGACCCAGGCTGGGATATTTATACTTGCCGATTGTTGAGACCAAGCCCTGCTAAGGGCTCAACCACAGCAACTGACAATTTCTCGTGTCTCTTCTTTGCAGACATCTTCAGCACTGACTCCGCCATCCTGGTCGGGACGGCAAGCTCTCTCCTGGGCCTGATAGTGACAGCATTTGCGTCACGTCGCCTGTGGCGACGACTCCACCCACCGGGCGTGAAGAGCTCTAAGGGGAACAGCGTTTAGGTGTCTGTGGCCCCGTCGTGACTCGTTTTGAACATTCATCCTCTTTCCACTGACCAGCTTGCCTGTTGTTCTGGAAAGCTTGGTATTCGAGCCAGTCAGGCCCCTCGACCTGCACCCAGCCAGAGACGGGAGTGGAGGAGCTGCCCGATGCTTGGGCCGCTGTTGGGAGAGCTGGGTAAATGGTCAAGTTGGAAGCTGCCCAGCAGAGCTGAGCAGACCTTTGAGTTGACCAGTCTCTTTCCTTTCCTCCACTTCACTCCTTAGCATCATGGTTTCCTCTGGTTTCAAGTGCAGTGGGAGCATTTTGCTCCAAAGTCCAGGCAGGTGCTGAGACTTGGATCCTACAGACACACCTGTGGGACTCAGACAAGAGATGAACAGGTCACAGGTGTCAGGGTACGGCAGTTTCTAAAACAGACCAATGGATTTTCCCTTCACAGTATATTGAAAACTCTCTCCTTGCTTGAGGCTTCCGGCCGAGGAGATGCCAGTAATATTTCCTGTAGGATTGGTTTGAAATCCCTGATCCTTTCTGGATTTGCCACGTTTCTTTTCATGGTTGCTCCTGTTTTTGTTCCCAAGTATGTTGGGTATTTCCAGTGGGGGTGGGGAAGAGAAGATGGGCGGGCGGGAGGGAGTAGGGGGTGGAATTCCAGGTGCATTGAGGGTTGGTTAGGGAGGGACTAGGTGAGACTATGTTCAGCCTTAGCCCCTTGGAACTGAGTGGAGACTTTAAGCAAATGCATAACAGTGACGAACTATCAATGTGACGCTCTGTACTGCTCATACAGCGCCATCTCCAGGCCCTGGGTTTCTTTGCGCTGATACTCTGCCGTCCCACACCCTCCCCCTCAGAGACAGGGTTGCAACCCCTTCTGGAGAGGACTGTGGGGCAGCTGCCTGGTTTCCTTCCACGCGGAGATCGTACATGCACCAGCCCCATCCCAGAGATGAGATGGAAACTCAAGTCAGTTCATCTCTGTATTTAAAACACCCTAAGAAACCCCTCCCAACTGCTGTAATCTATCAAACCAGGCTGCTTGTAAATAACCTGTATTGAATGTTGAGAACGCAGTAGACCTGCGCTGCATACTGAGTTTGTTGTATAGTGAGAACTGCTGCTCTAATAAAGAGTTGTTTTTACATATTCCCTGCAGTGGTTTCCTTGGCAAGTATCACTTCTCTATACCCTGGCCCTATGGTTTGCCTGCAGTAGCAGGGCCATGGGTATGCTTGTATTCCACACAGCAGGCAGATGGGGGCAGGGAGGGCACCGAGCTTCTCGCAGAATAGCCCCACTCAGTATATTCCTGGGGGCATTTTGACTTCAGCCAGGTATAATGCTGCCCTCAGAATTTGCAAGAGGCCCCGAATTGCAACTTGCTGATTAGATGCTGACTTGAGGGCTCTAAAACAGAATACCTGGTTCTCGTGGCTGAAGCAGAGGCATGCCTCCCTTGATCCTAGAGAGAGAGGAATCCCAGAAACACCTTACCGAGAAAAACCAGCTCTCCCGGAGTCCAAAAACCAGAACTACGCCACCCGGGCTCCACCCACTCCCGGCATCAGCCGTTGGCCTCAGTTCCTTCTGACACAGCAGCAGGTCTCTCTACACTAGTGCACATGTAACCAGCTCGGCAAGGAAATCCCCACAGCTGGCGCCTGGGCTGCCATTTGTGGCCTCTGGGGAAACTTCCCAGAGCAAACGCTGCTGTTCTGCACGGGGGATCCTGCTTCCTGAGCTCAAGCCTGGTCAGGGCACGGGAAGCAATGCCACCTTTAGCAAGGGCAGAGATAAAGGAGCAATCAGGAACCAGCCCATTTAGTCAATAGGTGCTTTAACAAAGCACGCCCCTCCTCCTGCCCAGCGGGGTGAAACAGCCATGGGCCTAGTAGGGTCAGTCCTCCCACTTTCATACTCCTGCAGGTGGCCTAGTGTTTGTGCTCAGCCGGGGAGGACTGTGGCCGAAGCAGCTGCCAAGTGAGGAAGTGAGTCTGGCCTTCTCCCTGCAGGGAAAGCTGTGGTGTTGTATGAAGCCCAGTAGGGCACCTTGGGGAAGCAGGGAGAGCACAGAAAGCCCAGCTGGGTCATTGGCCATGGCAGAGTTGGTCCAGTTTCTCCTTGCAGCTGCAGCACTCAGAGCTGTCATTCTCAGGCTGCCTGCCAGACACGTGGCGGCTGGGGCCAGCACTGCAGAAAGCTGCTCCCATCCCTGGCAAGGTTCGGTGCTGGTTGGGGACACGGGAGAAAGGGACAAGATCCCTTTGCGAAGAACTTGGCTACAGCCCATCTCAATGCAAGTTCCCCATAGTGCAGGAAAAGTGACAGCTTGGGCCTTGCGTGTCTGGAATTAAGCACTCAATTCCTGCCTCTGTTCCTTGTACAGAGAACTCCTCTCTGTGGCCCCAGCTCTTGGAAAACTACCATTGCTCTGCGGCAACTTCTCCGTGTGTGTCAGAAGTTAATGTCCCAGCCAGGGCGGGTGGAGTCTCCTTCCACTCTCTGACCTCCCCGCTCCACTGAACAAATACCAGACTCAGCACTGCTCAAGAACCTGCCACCTGCAGCAACCCCCCCGCCCCCCCATTTAACGAAAAGGAGATCTCCTGCATCTCCAGGTGGAAGGGGATATTAATGCAGCAGAATACAGTTATCCCTGTTGGAATGAAAGCTAGAATACTGGGGTTAAAGGCCTCACAGCTTGTGTACTCAGCAACCAGAATGGGTGCAGTTAAAAAAATAAATCCCTAGCGATCTGTAGTCCCTCTGATTGTGAGCTGTAGCAGCGCAGTGCACTCCACTGCTGCAGTGGGGTACAGCGGGGAAGTGCTCTTGCCTCCTAAAATCAGCACCAGTTCCTGCGTGTTACCTAAAGGTCTCCCCTCCAACCACTGCCCTGGCCCAGGCCTGCGTAGCATGAGAGCAGATGAAGTCCTAGCTAAGGTGGAAAGACTGCAGGCTACTGCCATGTTCCCCCTTATTAGCAGCCAAGGTTTGTTGCTTTGAGTTCAGAATGTATGAGCAAAAAAAAAAAAAAAAACCCACTTTATTTAAAAACCAAAATAAATCCCTGCACATACAAAGGGCCCCTCCTCCGGCTCCTGCAGAAAACGCTGTTTTAAAGCCGCAACCAAAGACAGCGTCAAGTTAGGTAACAAGCTTCTTGTTAAAGCACAGCCCGCCTGCTGCAGGCGGGTCTCATGGGCACTGCCACTTACCCATTCTGCTGTCACAGAGCAGATTCAAGGGCAACACCATCCAGTTGCCAGCTGCTCCATTTAAGTTTTCTTTAGATACGAGGAGACTTTTGATCCCTGCCTGCTGGGAGGGAGACTGATCAGAGATGGGTGCTGTGCTGCTGTTTCAAGTGACCAGCGCTGGACAATGAAACCTTTATTCAGAGAACAGGTAGCAGGAAAGCTTCCACCAGCCTCCCAGCTCCACTTCTCACAGGCAGAGGGCAGCTCACTCAACCCATGGCATGTTGTGGGGCAGTCTCTGGGTGATCCATTTGGAACTGGACTAGGACTACTGCACAGTTATGACTGGTACTGTTGCCCTGAGCAGCTGAGCTGAAAGGCCCGTGTTCTGTCAATCCTGACTGTGGCTGAAATGTCCCATGCCTTCTGGGAACCCACTGCCAGACTGAAGACTGTTTAAACCACAGCTACAAACTTCAGGGTTTAAAGAGGTAACACCCCACGTTTCTACCATGATTAATGGAGGGATGGCTACACCACTGGAAGGGCAATCCAACTGTGGCATACGCTGCTCCCATGGGGGAGTTTCCTTCCCTGACCTGTCCTTTTGGTGAAGCCAAAAAGCCCCTTTGTCTCTGCACTGATGCAATTTGGTTCAGAGCAGTGCTTTTGGTTCCAGAAGAGTGGACCAAGTCCTAACTCTGGCATCTAAATGCACATCTGTGCTTACAAGTCAGGCCCCTGTGCTAGCACAGTGGGGCTGCATTGTAGCTGACCTCAGACCCCCACCTTGCTCTAGCTTCGGGTAGGAATCAAGCAATCCTTTCCTCCTTTGATGCTTTTGTTTAAAACCCTCTTGAGTGGCCCTCACGTCCCTGACGATTTGCGGGCAGAATGAGTTATGCTGGCCCAGTTCTGTAGAACTAATGTTACGAGTTTGTTTATTAGGGACCAGGGGAAAATACTCAAAGACTTTCAAGTTAAATCCTGTCATTGGGCTGGAGCCATCCCTCCTTGGGACCTGTGTGTATTGGGGGAAAAGAAGGAAAGTCTCCAGCGGTTCACATACACTCCTCCCCTCTCAAGTTTGCTCCCCAACCCTTCTTCTGTCAGGAAGTAGAGGTCCAACACCCACACCCTGGAGCATAAAGCATTAGATCAAAGATTCTTGGAGGTGGGGACCTTCTTTGCTTGCAAGGTCTGCCCATCACTCCAGAACACAGTAAAGTGGATGAGCTTAACTGAACTACAGTGGCAATCAGATTACAGCGAAAGCCCCTAAGGGACAAGGTACAGAATTCCACCCAGAAGGCGCTACGGCCACATTGAGGTAGGTGCGTGATAAAAAACACGACATTGACAGGCTCGTGATTTAAAGCAGCCGCAGGCAGCGTTTACAGTAACTAAGTGGCCACCGGAACACTCTTTCCATCAAACAGACTATGCAGCTGCTTCCTGCAAACCAGTCTGTTTGGGATCGGTCTTAAGAGTGCCTGGAACAATGATAATACGGCTGCATCAGGTCAAAAACAAGCCACCCCCCGGAGGGGGAATGCCGGGCCCTTTCAGCCCTTTTTCCCTTCACCCAGACCTCAGATATACTAGACGTATTCCTACAGCATTGAAACCAAGGTGAGGGGAAAGGGGCGCTAAACAGAGGCAGCAGAAGCAAAGACACCCACTGCAGTTTGTAGTGTAGTGTATGAAAGACCGACTGCATCTGTGGGACAGACGGCAGCATCGCTTAGCAGCGCTCTGCTCAGATCTGAGCTTGGAACACAGAAGATCTCGGTCCTGGATTAAATTGACAAGTGTCACCATCCTGAAGGATGTTTAAGAAGCGAGATCACAAAGGAACCTTTGGTTAGACTGTAAACCAGAGTCCAGCCATCTGATAGCAGCTCCTGCACCAGTATCTGTGCACAGCCACTGCCCGCAGCTTCCCATTCAATGGGAAGCATTATAACTGGCATGGCACTTGAGCTGCTCCAAACCCCAGTCTCCTTATCACACATACTCAAGGTTCTGCTTCCCTTCCTTAAGGCCCAGGTTCTGTACTGGGTTTCAGCACATTCCCAGCCTCCGGCAGAGAATGGGCAGACTCCAAGCCTGGGGCAGCCTAAGCAAGTTAGACTGATCACAGCTGCACGGAAGCAGGAACCGGGAACTCGCTCGCTCCTAGCCATGTACCGTGCGCTGGTGCTTCAGTAGGTTGGATTTGTGGTTAAAGGACTTGGAGCAGCATTTGCAGCGGAACTGCTTCTGGTCCTGGTGAGTTCTCTTGTGCTGCAGGAAGGTGGACAAGTGGGTGAAGCTCTTGGGGCAGTGCTCACACTTGAAAGGCCTCTCGCCTGTATGGATGCGCTGATGCTCCTTGACTGAGGCTTCCCATTTGAACCTCTTGCTGCACTGGGAGCACTTGAAAGGCTTCTCCTCAGTGTGGATGCGGAGATGCTTGATGAGGCAGGACGTGCGCTTGAAGCGCTTGGCGCACACGTCGCACTTGAAGGGCGCCTCGTCCGAATGGACCTTGCTGTGCTTGGCTAGGTCCCCAGCCAGCTTGAAGTGCTTGCCACAGGCATCGCAGCAGTGGGGCCGATTGTCCGAGTGGACCAGGCGATGTTTAATGAGGTCAGCGCAGCGGATGAAGTTCTTCTGGCAGGTCTCACAGTGGTAGGGCCGCTCGCCCGTGTGGATGCGCTGGTGCTCCTGGAAGTTGGAGAGGTGCTTGATGTCCTTCTTGCAGATGTCGCAGCGGTAGAACTCCAGGGGAACAGCTGCACGGCTGAGGAGCCGCTGAGATCGCCTCCGCTTTCTCCTGACTGGGGACTTTGAAGGGCTTTTCCCTGCTTCCATGAGGTTGGAGATCACACCTGGCAAAGCAAGGATTTATATAACACTGTATGTGCTTGCTCTGCACTTTACAAAGCCTGAAAGAAGGCAAGGTTCCCACCTTGAGGACCTTCCAGTCTCACACAGGCACTTATGGGGCATCATTTCAGGCTGTTGAAAACTCCAGTGATTAGTGCTAGAGATTTAACGACAGAAGTAGCTTTGAAAGCGGGAGGCATCATGAAAGAAGGGGAGAGCAGGAGGGAAAAAAGGAACAGCTGGGAAAGAGGATGCAGACAAGAGGGAGGAGGAAGTGTGAGCATGTGCTTTATTATTAACCACACACTGCCCTTTCTCTAGTACCCTTCCCTCTCACCACACCAGTTAGATAGGTCAGATTACCCCATTATACACCTGGGGCAAGGGAGGAAGAGAAATGTCAGTCAGACAGTAACAGCGGGGAAAAACAACTCAGGACTCCTGCTTCCCTTACTTGCTCTACCCACTAGGCACAGCCTGTGACAAAGTGGGAATGTTCTTAATGTTTTCACAGAATACTGTGTGGGTGCCTCAGTTTCCCCTATGCATTTCTTAAGTATCTAGGTGGTGCGATAAGGGTGTGTGATTGTTGCAGAGCCCTAGGCAGGTGAATGGCCGTCAGCCGGTCTCCTAGCAACTGATAGCTTGGGCCCCTCCCCCACAAGGTGCCAACTGAAGGCTCTGGAGAACAAAGAGATCAGGTGGCCTCCTGGCCCGGGAAAGAGACAAAGGGCAGGGGAGGGGCTGGAGGGAGTCTCAGTTTGGAGCTAGGCGGGGAAATGGAGGGAGGCCCAGCACCGGGGTCTGGGCTCCCCACCCCCAAGCTGTACTGCCTGGGGGGAGGTGGGGGTCCTGTTTTCTGTACTTACAAGCTCTGCTTGGACTGCGTTCCTGTCGTCTAATAAACCGGTTTTACTGGCTGAGAGTCCCGGTGAATCGCAGGAAGTGGGGGGTGCAGGGCCCTGACTCCCCCACGCCTCGTGACGCGCCCCATCTGGGGGAAGGGCTTCTTCTAGGCGAGCCACATGGCAGGGGGCGGGAGGGATCCTCCCCTTACATCTCCCCTCCCCCAGCGCCCCCCAGGCACGCCATGATTAGAGGGACCCATCCCCCCACTAGCCCAGCCCCCTCTCCCACAGCCCCCGCCGAAGGGGGCTGAACCCAGGCCTGTTACACACACTCCCAAAACGGGGGGGGACCCTAGAACCTCCAGCCCCCGCCCAGAGCACGGGGGGGGTCACTACGGGCAGGCTCCCGCTCCCCCAGAACACCGGGGTCCCCCCCAATACAGGACCCGCATTACCTGCAGCCCCCAGGCCCGGGGCAGGAGAGGCACTACGGAGCTCCTCCCTTTACCTGGCGCTCGGCTCCTCGGAACACCCCGTCCCCCACCCCGCTTCCTTAGTGAGGAGAGAGGTCAAAGGGCACCGGATATAGAAACCCAGGTCAGAGGTCAGCGTCCTTGGGTACCGGTTGCTAGGCGCGGGGCATTTGCCCACACTAACTATGGGACCCGAGGTTCTTCCGGGGTGTGGCCGGATGTAGACACCAGGGGGGGCGGGGCAGTCCCAGGGCCATAGGGACTGAAGGTACCCGGACTAAGATGGAGGCCACCACACTTCATTGCCCACAGTCAAGATGGCAACCCCCAGCGCGTTCTCTGATTGGCTTAGAATGGAGCAAGATGGCGGCCACCAGCTTCCCTCG
This sequence comes from Trachemys scripta elegans, assembly GCF_013100865.1. Classification (NCBI taxonomy): domain Eukaryota; kingdom Metazoa; phylum Chordata; order Testudines; family Emydidae; genus Trachemys; species Trachemys scripta. The sequence continues at coordinate 6,062,477 of NC_048319.1, read as the reverse complement.
CCGGTTGATTGGGTGCAAGATGGCGACCAACGGTCTTCTTCACCCACTGATTGGCTGACAGCAAGTAATATGGCGGACAGACTGTCCCTTACCAAGCGATGGGTAGCCCGCAGTCAAGATGGCGGCAGAGTGGCCTCACTGCCCACAATCAAGATGGCGGCCTGCGAGAAGCGGCGCTCAGCCCCGGCCCCGGCGACGGGGAGCGGGCTCGTGGAGCCGGTTCGGGCGGGAGCCGGAGGCCGGGAGCCGGAGAGCGAGGCCGAGTTCCTGCTCCAAGCCGGGGTGACGTCCATGGTGCGGGAGGCGCTGCTGAAGGTGCTGGAGGCCCGGCCCGAGGAGCCCGTCTCCTTCCTGGCCAGTTACTTCGAAAAGCTGGTGCTGAGCGGCCCCCAGGGCGGTGCTGCCGCGGACCGGCACAGGCAGCAGCAGCGCCTCGTCCGGGCCCTGTGGTACGTGCGCCTGGCCCACCATTCACACAGGTGCGGAGCGTGAGCTGGGTGAAGGGGGTGCGACGCGGGACTACAACTCCCGGCCTGCCTCAAGCCAGGCCCGATTTAACTTTCTCTGGCCCGGCGAGTAGAGCATTCTGGGAGTTGTAGTCTTTGTGAGGCTGCCGCTTTGACGGGTAAGCAATGCAGGATGGGACTTGTAGTCTTCATGGCTGTATTAATACTGGGCTTTTCCTGCTATCTTGTTAGTTGAGGGGGTCTGCTCATGCCAGGGGTGGTAGTCCCTACAGTCTGCTGAGAGAGCGGGGCCATGGGGGTTTGCAGTGTCTTTAGCCTGCTCATCCTTGACTACTCTGTCCTTCGTGCCACAGCCTTGCACAGCAGGTGTGGGGCAGGGGACTGTTGCTCTGCAACTCAGGTGTGAGCGGAAACTACCCCTGGTCCCAGGTCCGCTTAAGTGCTATTCATCTCATCCACTCTGAGGAGTAAGCGAATCCGTGTGCCCTGCTTTGCTGTCCAGAGCACTGGATTAACGAGGATGGAGCGTTGGTAGATAGTGGGTGTGGGGCTCAATATTCTTCAGTATAATTCATCTTGCATGGCAGGAAAATGTGTCCAGAACTGTAGGTGGACTGGACTGTTGCAAGCTTCACCCAGTTGTGTTTTGGTCGCAGTTCCTTTAGCCGTGGATCTATAACTTGGAATTTCCCCCTCCCCACCAGCGTCAACCCTGGGGTGCTAACAAATTATTTGATTGTGTGTCGTGGCAGGACTGCCTTTCACAACAACGTCAGCATGGCTTACGAGTGCCTGAGTGCCAGAGGCAGGAGGAAGAAGCCAGGTGTCAATGGGAGAATCTACAGTGAGTTGCTCAGGAAGATCTGCCAAGATGGGGAAGCCCCCGAAGAGGTTGTTTCTTCTTTGCTGACGAAGATCCAGTGCCGGGACCATGAGGCGGTGCCTTTTGATGTCTTCCGTTATGGGGTGCTCAGCTGCGTTGTGCTGCTTGAGTTTGTGGCCAAGGCAGATACTTTGTACGACGTACTTGATGATGGTTCTGGCGTGGCGGATAAAAGGGTTTGCCAGGCGGTCCTGGGCACTCTGGAAGATGCTCTGGGAGCCAGCGACTTCTCTGTGCCCATCCGTTACTTGGAGGCCGGCTCCAAGCTGGGACCAGACTGTTTGGCTTTGGCCATGGACAAAGCATTGCTAGAGAGGAAGATTTGCTCCTCCATGAACAGGGAAGAGTTTCTAAAGAAAGCCACAGCCCTATTCATTGCAAAAGTAAAGCCCATTGACTGACACTCTCCAGTGGGGACAACACTCCCTGTGTTCTGCTAGCGCTTCAAATGGAGCAGATTATTCTGGGGAAACATCAAATCCTGGGACTTCAGGTGGCCATAGTAGGCCACAGGGGGAGCAAGGTGGGCCTGCCAGTTCCTGTCCTTGCCTGAAGACCTCTGGATCTACTTGACTAGAGAATGCTTGTCTTAAATTTCCTATTCACCTCCTAATCCCATCCTGAACACCTTAAATGCCAGCCACCTGTAGCATTTGATCTGCTGGCTTGTATATCCACAACTGAGAATCTCCCTTTTTAAAATGCCTGTTTATTTTCACAAAAAGAACAGGAGTACTTGTGGCACCTTAGAGACTAACAAATTTATTAGAGCATAAGCTTTCGTGGGCTACTGCCCACTTCTTTGGCTGCAGTAGCCCACGAAAGCTTATGCTCTAATAAATTTGTTAGTCTCTAAGGTGCCACAAGTACTCCTGTTCTTTTTGTGAAAATAAACAGGCATTTTAAAAAGGGAGATTCTCAGTTGTGGCTATACAAGCCAGCAGATCAAATGCTACAGGTGGCTGGCATTTAAGGTGTTCAGGATGGGATTAGGAGGTGAACAGGAAATTTAAGACAAGCATTCTCTAGTCAAGTAGATCCAGAGGTCTTCAGGCAAGGACAGGAACTGGCAGGCCCACCTTGCTCCCCCTGTGGCCTACTATGGCCACCTGAAGTCCCAGGATTTGATGTTTCCCCAGAATAATCTGCTCCATTTGAAGCGCTAGCAGAACACAGGGAGTGTTGTCCCCACTGGAGAGTGTCAGTCAATGGGCTTTACTTTTGCAATGAATAGGGCTGTGGCTTTCTTTAGAAACTCTTCCCTGTTCATGGAGGAGCAAATCTTCCTCTCTAGCAATGCTTTGTCCATGGCCAAAGCCAAACAGTCTGGTCCCAGCTTGGAGCCGGCCTCCAAGTAACGGATGGGCACAGAGAAGTCGCTGGCTCCCAGAGCATCTTCCAGAGTGCCCAGGACCGCCTGGCAAACCCTTTTATCCGCCACGCCAGAACCATCATCAAGTACGTCGTACAAAGTATCTGCCTTGGCCACAAACTCAAGCAGCACAACGCAGCTGAGCACCCCATAACGGAAGACATCAAAAGGCACCGCCTCATGGTCCCGGCACTGGATCTTCGTCAGCAAAGAAGAAACAACCTCTTCGGGGGCTTCCCCATCTTGGCAGATCTTCCTGAGCAACTCACTGTAGATTCTCCCATTGACACCTGGCTTCTTCCTCCTGCCTCTGGCACTCAGGCACTCGTAAGCCATGCTGACGTTGTTGTGAAAGGCAGTCCTGCCACGACACACAATCAAATAATTTGTTAGCACCCCAGGGTTGACGCTGGTGGGGA
>NC_048319.1:5983165-6055563 GCF_013100865.1 Trachemys scripta elegans | reverse complement strand
TCCCGTGGCGAGGGCCCTGGCTTGTGGGGGGGTGTCCCGTGGCGAGGGCCCTGGCTTGTGGGGGGAGGGGGTGTCCCGTGGCGCGGGGCCTGGCTTTTGGGTGGTGTCCCATGATGGGGGGGGGGGTTCGTCCCGTGGGGTTTGGGGTGGGTCCTGTGCGGATGGGCCTTGCCCGTGGGGCTGGAGAGGACCCCAGTGAGCAGTGACTAAGAGGGTTCCTGCCCTCTGCCCCTTAGCGGGGTGACATCAGAGGATGTCAGAGAAGCTTGAGGGGCTTTTCTAATGAGAGCGATGCTGGGGGGGGTCTTTGGTTCTTTTGGGGGGAGGTATTGAGGTGGCTGTTGGTAGGGGAGCTCTCCCTCCAAGGTGAGGGACTTGCCCTGGGAGCTGGAGGGGGCTGAGGGATCCAGTTTGGGTGGGGATTGCTTTTCCTGGTAATTTCTCCCCCAGGAGGGGGCTTAATTCCCAGTAGTTTTGGGTACCTGCTCCCCACCTGGTCCATAGGTAGAGGAGAGACCATTAGAGGAAACCCTTTTCATATCCTCTAGGAGCTGCTTCCCCTCTGCCTGGCATGTGGAGGGCTGCTGTTGTCCTGGGGAGGGGGGGGGTTGTGAGGGTCTCCTAGCGTTGTCACAGCTCCTCATACCCTACGCCAAGATGGAGACAAAGGACTGAGGCCCTGTATGTGGAGAAGAGAAGTTCAGGCCTAGTGAGCTGTTTCTTGGTGATAGAGTGTAGGTCCTTCTTCTGAGCAAGGGGGTGGGGGTATTGTTTTAATGAAGGCCCCTGGAGATATGGTTGGGGGTGTCTGTGTGTGTCTGTTGGGTGACATATAGAGGAGGTGTGTATGTAAATATTGAGTCTGTGCAATCCGGGAAGTTGCTCAGTCTCCTTCCTTCCCCTTCCTCTCAACCCTGGGGATGACTGAGTGGAAATGAGCCCAGGGAGTGAGTCAGCTGGGTCCAAGAATCTGAGAGGTGCCTCTTCCCTGGGCCTGGGCAGGCAGACGGCAATACCTGGTTTGCCATCTAAACTGTAGATGAGTCTCCTGCCTGGCCCCATCTTTCAGGCTGGGCTGGGAGTTGCCTGGCCCTATCTAGGCTCTCTGTGAGGCTACGATGGCTCCCCTTGGAATCCCTGAATGCTTACACATACCCCCTCAACAGCTCTTGCCTTCCCCTTTATACCTGTCTTCTTATCCAATAAATTGATCCATGGACAATAGACTGAGCTCCCTGCATGGGGGGGCGGACTTCTCCTTGAACTTGTGTTAATGTCCGCATGCACAGTTCATAGCAAAGTGCTGTTGTTTTCAAGGATCCCTTTCTTGGGAACTCTCTGCCTCTGGAAGGTTTTGTTCTGATCCTTGCTAGCGCAACAAAGGGGATTATTCCGAGAACTTCTGCTGTTTCTGACCAGAGCTCACTGCACGGCCTTGTCCATGTGGGGAGGGGGGGACGGGGGAGCCTGAACAATATGAAGCTATGCAAAAAATCTTGTTTCTAAGTCCCAACTCCTTCTTTTCACCCCTCTTTCTCTGTCCCGGAGAACAGAATAGTCAAACAAAGGACTGCGATTGAAGGCAAGATGGTAACATATTTAAAGAGACAGTAGACCCAGTAATAACCCCCCTTCCTCCTCACAGTTGTGCAGAGTTCTTTGACCCAAGATCTAACTTGCGACTGAGGATTGAGTTTGGCAGGGAAAAGTGATGGGGACTGGAGGAGGAAGCCATTTCAACTGTGGATCAAATTCAGGCCCATTTGGGGGCGGGTGGGACAACGAAGGCTGTCTGAATCCAGTGTGACAAAGCATATGTCTCTGCGTTTTACACTAATCTATTAATGTCTGTTACCCAATGGCCCAGTGAAGTAAGACAGCATCCTGTGTTGTTCAGGTTGGAATTACAAAAGTGTCCTAAACCTTGTCTGTGATTACCTTCCTGAATGGCGCCTGTGTTGGGATGGTGGGGCTGGGACCACAGAGGTGGGGTGAGGTGAGAATACGCCATCCAGTGTTGCAGGAATATGTTTCTGAGCCAGAAGCATTTTTAGGTGGCACTGTTCCTTAACAGGCTTTACCTTTCAACTCTCACGTACAGGACCCCAGGGACTCGGCTGTAAAGCACTTCAGAAAGTTACAACACATTTTAAACCTTAATCTTGCCATTTCATCTGTCAGGGATCGTGCTGTCCTTTCTGAGAGCTGAATGCTCTGTTGTTGTGTGCAGCCTACTGCTGGCACTCCTCTACCTGTCTCTGGAAATCCCCACAGGGGTGGTGCATCACCCCTAGGTTACCTAGTGACATCGCTGAAGCTGCACGTCTTTTTGTATGGCTCTAATGTCCATGGAAAGTCTGTGTGCCAACAGACTGGAGTCCTGGCTCTGCAGGGAAGGGTACAGCACTTGGCAGGGATGTTGCTGGCTTCCCACACACCACCCTGCATGTGATTTCATCCCTGACTCAGAAGGCTGAGTGAAAGTCTGTCTCCATGGCCTGCTTTAATCCTTGGATTCCCTGTTGCTACTGCCTGCAAGAGGACCCCATTGCGATGGCTCAGTTTGCTGGAGAGCTGGACTGATGTGCAAAATTCATAGGGGTTTATTTTTAGCATCTAAAGTATGCACCCCTGCCAGTTTTTGCTTGGTCTTTCTCAACGGGGACCAGCTATTCTTAGGGATTAAATCAACTTGCATTAATCACCGAGCTTCAATTCCCCACAAGAGCTGAGATTTGCAGGTAGCTTTCCGACCGCTAAGCCATACTGGAGGAAGGTACTGTTCCCATTCTGCAGATCAGGGGACTGAGGCACAGAAGTTGAGCCAGTTGCTTAAAGTCACATAGGAAGTCTGACGGTTAATGCTTAACCTCAGCTCTTCTAGCTGCAGCTTTGACCAATAGGCCGAACAGATGGCTGGGTCTCAAAACCAGCTTCTGTGTGAGGTGGTGGTTTTGTGCAGACATGCTCTAGCTGCTCACTTGGCTTTAGTCCTTCGAGCTATTTTTGTCTGCGCACTGCCACAGTGGGAGTAAGGCTGTTTTCTTTATTTCTCGTTAATAAATTGGACTGGGAGCAGGAGCCTTCATTTCAGAATGTCCTGTGAGATTTAGCTGATTGTGTTCAGGTGTAGAGCGGTGTCTGAGACCAGCATCGTGTTTCACGTATCTATTGTCTCTCTGCAATTCCCTTTTTGGGGAATGGGGGCAGGGGAGATGGCAAGTGCAAGGAACGTGGAATAACAATCTGTAACCACTAACAACCCCCCCACCCCAGCTGCTTTCCCCCTTCCTTTCTCCCTATTATTAGGGATGTTAATGGGCCACTTCACTTTGAGTGGTCCCTTGGAATGTGTTAACTTATGCTAAACTATCTGTTCCATCTTTTATGTAGTTGTGACAGTCTGCGTAAGTTTCCCAGACCTGAAGCGAAGCTCTGTTGAAGCTCAAAGCTTCTCCCTCTTACAACAGAAGTTCGTCCAATAAAAGATACCACCTGGTTCTTCTAATATCCTGGGACTGACACAGCAACAGCATGTCTGTCCTAGGATGGGCCAATATTCATGGAATTGGGTCAGGCTAAGATCTTATTTCATGGCAGCTCCTAACCTGTCTGGCTCCTTGGCTTCTGCATTGATCCTCCAAGACTGCTGCTGAATAAACTGCTGATCCTTTTCAACAAAACTCCTCCCCACCCTATGGTACGTCTACACTTACCTCCGGGTCCAGCGGCAGGCAATTGATGTTCTGGGATCGATTTATCGCGTCTGGTCTAGACGTGATAAATCGATCCCAGAAGTGCTCGCCGTCGACGCCGGTACTCCAGCTCCGCGAGAGGAGTACGCGGCATCGACGGGGGAGCCTCCCTGCCGCGTCTGGACCCGCGGTAAGTTCGGACTAAGGTACTTCGAATTCAGCTACGTTATTAACGTAGCTGAATTTGCGTATCTTAGTCCGAAGTGGGGGGTTAGTGTGGACCAGGTCTATAACACTGTCAGCTCTTTTCTTTATGCTGTTACTGGCATTTGGGAAGGGATGTGGTTGGAGACCATGACTGGGATCAGGAGTCCTCAGTTATATGCCTGACTCTGTCACAGCCCCACTAACTTGGCAAGTTATTTAACCTGTCCGTGCCTTGATTGTTCCATCTGTAGAATGGTGAAACTTACCTGCCTGACCTGAGGCTTAATCTTTGTAAAGAGCTTTTAAGGTCCTAACGTGAAACTGCTCTAGAAGAGCAAAGTGCTTGATCGAGGAACGTTTCTGGAAGTTCTGTAAAGGGTAAACAAAACTCTTGTAGCTATAGCAGTTGAAAGTTTTAGACCGAGTCTAGGTTTATGGTGTGCCTTTAAATGTTATCCAGTCCTGACTAGATCTGTGTCCAGGCCCCAAACTGAATTTCTCTTTTGAAACAAAACAACTCATTAAATCCAGACTTCTGTGTTCCTGTCAACTAAGAAAAAGCCCTGCTTGTTTTTGTTATCCTGGCTCTGCTGACCTCTTGTTTGTTTGTCTGAGTGCTGATCTGGTTTCACTTCAGAGTGTGGAACAAGAAGACCCAGAGCTGCAAATTCTCATCCAGACTTCAACAGGGTTTTTGAGGAGCTGCCTTGATCTAGGATGGTGGATTCCATCTTTTTAGATACAGGGGAGAGGCTCAACCCATTTTAGCTATTTCCTGTCTCTAAAGGAATTAACCCTGAAGAACTTGTTAGGCAGAAAGCCTGAAGTTCTTGCCTTAAGAGCTATTATTATATCACAGGAACAAAGTTTGTCTCACTCTGTCTCTCTGGTAAACATAGTGACTGCCAGCAAACCTGACCTAATTACCAGGCTGCATGGCTGTCTGAAGATGCCCCTCCATGGATCTGAGGAGAAAAGAATTTGATCCACGGGCAGTGCCCTAATGCCTGTATGACAAGAGGACTGTCCGGAGGGTAATTTTCTGGTACCATCTTAGTATTTCCTCCTGTTGCCACAAGAGTCTCATGGTTTGTTTTGTTTTCTCCCATACCTGGCTGGCCTCTTGAGCAGTGACTCATCCCTCACCTGGGAGGGAATCATCTGCTCTGGGGAAATGGTAGAGACCTGGTACTCGGCTGGGTCTCCTGAAGAGGGAAGGGGAGGCTTGGTGGTGGGATGGGGAATACAAGGAAGCAGGTTTGATAAGGAGGCAAGACTGCCATGATCTCTTGAAAGTCCCCTCCCAAAAGTGCCATAAATCCACCTGGGAGGGCTCCCTATCCTCTGAATCTTTGCCAAAGCTCAGACCACCAGTGTTCTTGTCAATATCTTCCTGGAAGCCTCAACACTATAGGGATGCCTCTTTCATCAGCCAGTATTGCTGAGTAGCAAGGCACTCCCCTTCCTAGGGGATAAGGCTTGGGTATGGGATTACATGGCTTCCATCCAGCAATGCAGAGCTGTTCCACTAGACCTGCAGGGCTTGACCTCCACTTCTCCAAGGGGAGGGATTTCAGGGGACTGTTAACACCCGAGACAGTTGAAAGTGCCTAAAATCCTTCTGAGCTGGTTTAAATCTGACCCTTCATAGCACTGTCTACTTAAAGATCTGAAAGTGTTTATTATGAGCAGTGGTCATATCCTTCCACCCCTAGGAAAGCTGTCATCCTCACTTCACAGGTAGGGAAAGAGGCAGAGGGTTAGTGACTTGCACCAGGTCCCAGTCTATGACTCAGCTGTGAATAGTACTCTTAATTTTCTGTGCCTGTGCTCTAACCACTCAACCATGCTTCCTCCCCCACTCAGCAGTAGTAAAGAGAAGCTGGGAGCTTTGGACTTAGCTACTGTATGGGAAGTGGTACTGGTGCTCCCTCTGGATGAGGCTTGATGGTCACTTCTTGTTGGAGCTGCAGGGGAAGGGGTCTGTCTCCTGCCTGTGTGCAGAGTGCCAGTGGGGGGGGGGATGCTTGCACACCTCATCTGGTTTTGTGTACAGACTTGGCTGGGGCTCCCCCAGAAGCATCAGCATGGCCATGACCCCCCACCACTGCCACTAATGAACCCTTTGTTTCTTCACAGGCTCGTCTCAGGTTTCCTATTGATTATCCCTATTCGCCCCCCGCCTTCCGGTTCCTGACCAAAATGTGGCACCCCAACATCTATGAGGTATGTCACACGGACTGTCTTCTCATCTGGGTTTCTAGTCAATTGCTGCAGTGGCACCAAGTCCTCTGGATCGCACTGAAGTGTTGACCTCGGTGTCGAACACCAGCCTGTATTGACATGTCCTGTAGTGGAGGACGGTTTTAAGCAAATACGTTGGGGTTCTCCTGGAAGTGTCTTGTACCTTTCTCAGTTTGTGTTGGAAACACAGCAGCCAGCCCAGGCTTGTCCTGAGCTCAGACAATTCATCTCCTTTCCTGGAATCCGTTCCAGAACTAGTCTGTCTGTCCAGTCTTGCAGTCTTCCATGTTTACTGCATTTGCCCACAGCGCCTGGCTGGAATGTGGTCATGCCCTGTAAGATCCATGGGAAGATACTGAGCAAGCGACTTCCGGGACTCTCAATGTGGCTGGCTGCAGAAAGTATTTAGGGTACTCAGTGCTCTGTGTGTACTTGCACCTCATTCAGAGCCCTGGGGGATACGGCCCACGCAGGCAGAGCTTCTCTTCAAGTGTCCCAGGACAGAGATATGGAGATATTCCTATCTCATAGAACTGGAAGGGACCCTGAAAGGTCATCGAGTCCAGCCCCCTACCTTCACTAGCAGGACCAAGTACTGATTTTGCCCCAGATCCCTAAGTGGCCCCCTCAAGTATTGAACTCACAACCCTGGGTTTAGCAGGCCAATGCTCAAACTACTGATCTATCCCTCTCCCTTGTGCAAATGACTCCTCATTCCTAAGTCACTGACTGCCATCCGTTACCTGTCCTGTAGTAACTATGGCAATCTCCGGTACTCTTAAGGGCTGGCAGGTGGGTAATGGGTGTGATTTAGATCAGTGCTCTAAATCGTCACTGCAGGGGTGATTGGAGTGAACCTCTCCCTAAAGAGACTCCCCAGGGCGTCATATCTGTAGTGGCTCAGCCCATAGGCACATCAGTGCAGTTCAGCTTGGGAAGGTTCTTTGCTGGATCTGTCATAGCAAGACACCTCACTCCCTGCTCTGTAAGGCCTTTCAGGCTAATTGAAATCTGCCTGAGCTGCTGGCTTAGGGGAGGCCAGGAGAGCCTTGAGGTCCCTGTCCTGGGACTTGCTCCCCAAGATGTGGCTGAAGATAGGACAGCTAAACTGATCCTGGCTCTTCTCTGGGCATTGGCGACAGTGGTTGGCTGTCCGTTCCCAGTTACTCGTAAGCCACTGGGTGGCATTTTCCTCAGATCTGCCCTGGAAGCAAAGGATGGGGGGACGAGCAAACAGGGCAACAGGCACAATAAATCAACCACCTTGTAGAGCGGTTTGGAGTGCCCGGAGTTGGGACATCAGCGCCTGTGTAAATAGACTCTCTCTCCCTCTGTGTGCTTTCAGACTGGCGATGTCTGTATTTCAATTCTCCACCCTCCGGTGGATGACCCGCAGAGCGGGGAGCTGCCTTCTGAGCGATGGAACCCCACCCAGAATGTACGGTAAGGCCTCGAGGAGGGAGAGGGGAACGCATTGGATGCGAGACGCTTAGCAGATCTGATGCAGAGGCTGGAGGAGGTGCCCGAAGGAAACAGCTGGGAAAAGCCCTTCTAATCCTAGAGGTTGCAGGAAATACCTGGATTTAATTTCTTTAGAAATTCAAAAGCAAATCAGTTTCTTACAGGCTGGATGTCAGCACTGTTGAAAGGCAGCGTAAGCTGGCAAAGGAATTCAGGTCTTTCATGCACCAGAGACCAGCTTGCCTTCTGATTGGCATTCGGTTTCTCCTTCAGCTTAAGAAGGTCATGGCGTCTGGCCTGCTCGTGGGTGTTAGGATGTGGTCACTGTTATGACATGCAGTGTAAGTGGCTGCTGCTCTTGCAAACTGACCGGGTTCAGTTAAACTCCTCGCCATGAGAAGATGATTTCCAGCCCCTCTCAGATCTGGGGGGTGCAGGTGGGCCGAACTCCTGTCTTGGCTCTTACCGCTCGTTAACTGTTTTTCAGGACTATCCTTCTGAGTGTGATCTCACTGCTCAATGAGCCCAACACCTTCTCCCCCGCAAACGTGGATGCCTCTGTGATGTACAGGAAGTGGAAGGACACCAAAGGGAAGGATCGGGAGTACACCGACATCATCAGGTGCGTGGCAAGCTGAACTCCACCTTCTCATAACTTGCATTTAAACAAGAGGGGAGGAGCTTCTTGTTTAGACTACCCTGCTTGGGAGTGTTTATCTAAATGGTCCCGCATAGACTTTGGGGTGACTGAATGCAGGAGGGATTCTTGTTCCACTGTTGCTGTAGTCCTGTACTGCTCGGTTGGTTAACATCGTGAAAGCTCACGGCTACCAGGAAGGTCGGGGACTATAAGACGTGGATTTCTGCCGAGAACAAAGCATGCAGAGGTCTCAATGCAGATCCTACTGTATGGCAAAGGGCCTGGGCTGGGTGTGAAGTGGTGGTCTAAAGGGGAAAACTCTGTTGTGTTTGTCTGCAAACCTGGGTTCTAGGACCTGCTCTGCCCCGTTGACTTAGTGTGGGGCCCGGAGCAAGTCTTTTTCTAAGCAGGTTTCTCACTTAGATTCAGTTCCCAGAGCGTTCATCTCCCTTGGTTGAAGGACCCACTTTATCAGCTCGCAAGAGCTCTGGGCTGGCCCCTTGTGTCTGTCCAGTGATGGATGGCAAAATGGCTTCATCTCTCCTTATGTTTTCCCAAACTCACTGCCTGGTCCCCAGACTCAGGATGACCTCATGTGGGACTTCCCATCCCTCTGCTGATTTGTATGTAAATTAAGTTTCCATTTTTTTGGTCGCACCTTGCTTAATTTCATTAGAGACAGGTAGATGGGGGGAGGGATAGCTCGGTGGTTTGAGCATTGGCCTGCTAAACCCAAGGTTGTGAGTTCAATCCTTGAGGGGGCCACTTAGGGATCTGGAGCAAAAATCAGTACTTGGTCCTGCTAGTGAAGGCAGGGGGCTGGACTCGATGACCTTTCAAGTTTCCTTCCAGTTCTAGGAGATAGGATAGCTCCATTCATTTATTTTATTCCCTCCTGTCGGCAGTGGAGGAAGGGAGAATCTGTTTCTCCTTGTGTTTTGGTCAGATTTTAAGGCGTGATAACATTGAGTATCGATATTTCCTCATATAGTGTTACTTCATAGATGTCACAATGATCTTAATCGCCAGTGTTATTAGCTTTCATAAGACATCACAGTAATATTGGATACAACATGTACCAAGTAGTATAAATCAGTTGATTCAGTTACTTATGTGAGATTTAGACTCCCCAGGTTGGTGGCTTTACCCTTTATGTAAATGTGCCTTTATTGTCTCAGACAGGCTGGTCAGACAAACAAATACGTTCCTTTATCTAAGGCAGATTGAGCCAAACGTAATTCTAGCACGTATTCATGACTCTTTGTGTGAACCGTGAACATACACCATGCAAGAATCTTAATGATCAGTGAGCTACTTGTTTTCCAACGATATCTTACCAGACACGGTTTAGATGCAGATTATGGCAACCATGTGTTAGGCATAGTGAGTATTTCAGGCCTGACAAGAGCTGCTGACACAGAGTAGTGAATGATCAAGGGGCCTCAGGCATGAGATAGGTGTGACAGAGTAGACCCTGGAGATCAGCCTGCCTTTTTATCCCTAGAGGCGTGGGCATGCGTCAGTGCTCATTGGCAGGACAGAACGAGGGAAGCAGGTCCAGTTCTGTGGAAGACTTCAGCCTTCAGGGTTGGCACCTCTCTTGGCCTTCGGACCTTGATTGAGTAACTGCTCCGTGTCTCTGCCCTGTTCTCATCTGCTCCTTGCCCCTTTCAGGAAGCAAGTCCTGGGAACCAAGGTGGATGCCGAACGGGATGGCGTGAAGGTCCCCACCACGTTGGCAGAGTACTGTGTGAAGACCAAGACTCCAGCCCCGGACGAAGGCTCAGACCTTTTCTACGACGACTACTACGAGGATGATGAGATGGAGGAGGAGGCAGACAGTTGCTATGGCGATGAGGATGATTCTGGCAACGAGGAATCCTGACGCCCTTCTGGCAATCGCAAAACTTATCATAAACTATTGAATTTTACCTCAACTAGGACACACAAACTGGCTTGAATTTAGGATCTGTCAGCCCTGAAATTAACTCTCTACCTCACAGGGAGACTGTTCTGCTGTAAAGGAAAAACCACAACTGTCTTTGTAAAAACCCTGTTTTATAAACTTCCATGAGGGTGGGGGCGTGAATCCATGGAGCATTTACAAATCCACCTTGAGCTGGGAACCTAGCAAGCCTGGTTACACTAAGGAGACCGTGACAGACAACCTGGCAAATCATGTGGGGCACTTGGGGATGTGTGTCTTTGTCTTAAATCCTGCACAGGAGAAATGATTTCCGGGAGGTTGCAGCGTTGGTGAAAGGTTATGTGCAGGAGGTGGAGAGGTTGGGGGAATGTGTGTGCTTATGACTAGTTCACTGCAGTCTATGAACGAATCAATATGGAATTGATCATCGTGGTAACTGGTCCCTCCCCAGCATCAGCTTTTTCATCCTGGCGTGGCTCTGCAGAACCAGGCCAGGCCATCTGAGGGCAGTATGCTCAAAAGGCTGCAAAGCCAGCATTCGACTCATAGGCCCTAGAGAGTAAGTTAGCTACTTTCTGCCACTGTACGTGGGAGCCTCTCTTTTTGCAATTGCCTTGCTTTGGGCAGTGGAGCCTAGTGTGATGCTAGCAGGGATGGGGAGAAGTGAAGAGTGTTCCTGGGCAGAACATCAGGGCTGCACTGACAAGCCTGGGGTGGGGGGAGTTTTTTGTTCTTAAGGGGGGAGGTGGGGGGGGTTAATTTTCAATCTTTTGGCTTCTGTTTTTTGCGAAGTATTTAATAAAGTACTTTCAGGGAATAGTCGTGTGGCATGTGACCACTAGGGAGTGCTGCCTCAGCGTGGTGTGGTGCTCTGCCTCTGAGGTTTGGAGACTTGCCTGTGGGACTTGAATATTTATCTCAAGTCTTCCAAGGCTACAACAGCAATTGGGGGGCTGCGGGGAGAGAGATCTCTGCAGTACACAGTACAAGCTGCCCTGAGTGGACTGGAAAAGGGTCTAACAAAGCGAGGCCAATAAATAAGCATCTGCTCCATGGGTTGGGGGTGACAAGTGGGAGCTGTTGAATAGGTTCCTGCTGTCTGTTATGACTACATACGAACTCTGTTAACACGCAAGTGATAAACTGTATCCCCCACCGCGGCCCCCTTTGAGGGCCAAGGATTGTCTGGCCAGGGACTTTGTCCTCCCTGCAGCAGGATCTAGTCCGCAGGGCACTCAGGCTGCTGTCCAGGCAGGCAGGCTGCAGGTTTAGTTCAGCCTCCGCTGAGATGTTGCAGTCTCTGGCTGTCTACACTACAGAACCTCTGCCACCATAGCGATGTTGACACAGCTGTGACGGCATAGTCCCCGGTGTAGACGCAGCATGTAGGAAAGCCACTTCCACAAATGTTAGCCATGCTGGCAGAAGCCCTTTTCCAGCAGCATAGCTGCGGCGCATGGGGCATCATCCTCCAGACAACTGGAGGATAGCTAATGCAACACCCTTTTTTTTTTTTAAAAAAGGGCTACAGGAGCCATCCTCGCAATCACAGGCTGGGAAGTCTCACTTCAGTACCAGGCAAATGGGTTGAAACTACAGTAAAGAACAGAATCGTCAACCCATGTGGAACGCGTCGTTAGGGAAGAGTCAACTCCTTTTTTGTAAAGGGAAATCCTAATCTATTTGGATTCTGTGTGGGTGTCAACAAGCATGTGGATAGGGGGGATTGCTTTGATACGGTGCCTGGGCTTTCAGAAAACCTTTGACAGGGTCCCTCCGTAAAGGAACATCAGAACGGCCAGACTGGCTCAAACCAAAGGTCCATCCAGCCCAGTGTCCTGTCTGCCGACAGCAGCCGATGCCGGGTGCCCCAGAGGCAGTGAACAGAACAGGGAATCATCAAATGATCCATCCCCTGTCACCCATTCCCAGCTTCTGCCTCTTAAGTGCAATCATGGGACAAGAGGAAAGGTCCTCTCAAGGATCAGTAACTGGTTAAAAAATAGGAAACAAAGTATAGGAATACATGGACAGTTTTTACAGTGGAGAGAGGTGAAGGGAAGGTTCCCCCAAGGCATTTGACTGGGATCTCTGCTGCTCAACATCTTCCTAAATGACCTGGAAAGGGGGAGGTGAACAGTGAGACGGCAACATTTGCAAATGCTACAACATTAATCAAGGCAGTTAGGATCAAAGCTGCCTGCATAAGAGTTACAAAGGGATCTCACGAAACAGGGTGATTAGGCAACAAAATGGCAGACAACATTCACTATTGATAAGTGCAAAGTAATGCACACTGCAAAACATAATCCTAATTATATATCCAAAACGGTGAGTTTTAAATTAGTGTTACCGTGCAAGAAAGGGATCTTGGAGTCGGTGTGGATGGTTCTCTGAAAATATCTGCTCCATAGGCAACAACAGTCATAAACACTAACAATGTTCTGAGCCATTAGGAAAGGGATAGAATATGATAATGCCACTTTATAAATTCATCGTATGCCCACACCTTGAATACTGCATCCAGTTCTGGTTGCCCCGTCTCCAAAAAGATCTATTAGAATTGGAAAAGGTACAGAGAAGGGCAGCAAAAATGCTTAGGGGAATGGAACAGCTTCCATGTGAGAAGAGATTTGAAGACAGGGACTGTTCAGCTTAGAAAAAAAGATGACTCGGGTGGGGGGGGGGCATACCATCTATAAAATCATGAGTGGTGTTGAGAAAGTGACTAGGGAAGTGTTTATCCTTCATGTAACACAAGAGCCAGGGGTCACCTAATGACCTTAACGGTCACCAGGTTTAAAACCAACCCAAGGAAGCACTCCTTCACACAATGCACGGTCAACCTGTGGAATTTGTTGCCAGGATATTGTGAAGGTCAAAAGTATCAAAAGAATTCAATGAGTTCATGGAGGATCGGTCCATCAGTGGCTGTCAGCCGGGATGGTCAGGGATACAACCAGTGCTTAATTTGTGGCAGGGTTGACCCCTGGCACCTTTAAGTTTGGCAGTTCGCAGCTCCAGCGCCTCTGGACTTGCCATGTCAGTTATGAAAGTAAAAAAAATTGCTTGAGCCCCGGCACCTCTTTCGTTACAAATTAAGCCCCGGCTGCAACTGCTTGGTGGCTGCTGCCTTGTTTCCCCGCGATACTTGGGGCCAGAGTTTGAGCTGCCCTGCACCTTTTGGGGTTGCTGCCTCTCCACCTGACTCTGCTCCCTCCTACCTGCAGTTAGACAGGGGGCCGTGAGTAGAGGGATAGTTCATTTAACTCCCCAGGGGCCTGGGAGCGACTCCTTGGAAACCATAGCTTGGCTAAAGCTCCCGTACTCTTCATGGAAGTGATGGCTGGTGGGCTCAGGCTGTGAGAACAATTGAAGGCCATGGTCTGCGGGAAAGGGACCATGGAGGATCCTTGCGTCTGTCAGGTTAGAGCATAACGAATAGTCTGGGCAGGGGAGCAGCTTCTGGACCCACGTCCGTCCGTTGAGGGGTTGCTGTATTATGGCATCGGGGGAGTGAGGCTAGATAACGGGTGTGCAAGAGTCTCTTGGGCTGCCGGGGAACCTGCAGGCACTGAGCGTTCCCTGCATTGCACTTCGCTGTTCACTTGTCACCCGCGGCTGAATCCAACGGTGCGCGGCACTTGTGGAAAATCCACGGCCGCCCGACACAACTGCTGCCCTCATGAGAAGAGGCAGAGAGCTTCCCCTCCCTCCCCCCAGCCTACAGGTGGTACCTTGGGGGAGAAGGCCGGAAGCCTGCACTGCCGCTGCTCAGATCAGGGATCGCCTGGGCGTGGCTGGGGCCATCGGGGGAGCAGGGCCGATCTCACCTTCCTGCTGGGGGAGTCTGTCAATGTCAAATTTCTACACTGGAGAACATGGTTCTTGAGATGCACCACCTGCTGATCTGGATTTGGGGGCCTGCTCCCAGGGTAAGAACCTGCAGGGCTGTGCCTCGTCAGGCCAGTCCTGTTCCATTCACGAGTTACCCTCTGTCTTCCCACCAACTAACGCTTCCAGGAGCTGAGGGGGTAACCACGGGAACCACTCCGGGTAGCCTTAGCCGCTAGGGGCATGGGGCCCTCAAGCTCTAAGGTGGCGTGTCATCTCCTCCTCCTCCGAATGGTCCTGCTGGTGGTGATGGAGCAGAGCGGCTGGCAGGGGCCCCTCCCGTTTGCAGCCTGGGTGTGGGGAGATTCTTGGGGGCCTGCATGTGCTGAGGAGGGAGGGGGGAAGAAGGGGGAGTGACTGGCCTGGTAAAGCTCATTGCATGGGGGACTGTGATGTGCTCTCTGATTGCTCCTAGCTGTTAATCCGCAGAGGGCGAGAAGGGGAAGTTGGGGGAAGGCTCCGTGTGCCAGTCCTTTTGTTGGTGGTGTTGCTAGTTCAGATCCAGCTCATGCCACTGGTGATTAAACACTGCTGTGCGATAGCCAGACGGGAGGGAGGTGTAGAATGGGCTTGGGTCTCTGTGCCAGTTGTGGCTAATGGAGCTGGACCATCTGGTTCCCTGGGGTGGGAGTCTGAGCCCAAGGACAAAGTCAGCCCTAGACTGACCTCCCACCGACAGGAGGGGGATGCAATGCTGGTGGGACTGAGCGGGTAAATAGGAGGCAGTGTGTCTGAAGGGCTGCCTGGTATGTTTTGCCAGGACTAAATTCACTTCAGTCTCTCTCTTAGGTAGGGTGACCAGATAGCAACTGTGAAAAACGGAACAGGGGGTGGGAGGGTAATAGGTGCCTATATAAGAAAAAATCCCCCAAAACAGGACTGTCCCTATAAAAATGGGACATCTGGTCACCCTACTCTTAGGTACTTACCTGGCCCCCAACACTAGTATCTGAGCACCTCAAAATCTTTAACATTTCTCCTCACGACTACCCTGTGAGGCAGGGCAGTGTGACTGTCCCCACTGTACAGAGGGGGAACTGAGGCCCAGAAGGGCCAAGTGACTCACCCACGGTCACTGGGCAGAGCAGGGAGTTGAAGCTGGGTCTCCCAAGTCCTCATCTAGTGCCCTAACCACTAGGACATCCTTCCTCCTCCCCCTTTCAATCTCTCCTCCATTTCACTTCCTCACTTTCTCTTCCCACTTCTGGGACCCCACACCCCACTTAACACCGATCAGCACAAGCCATGGGCTACAATCAACATTATTGGCTTGAGAGGGCAGCCACTGATGCTTGCAGCGAGGTCTCTGGGTCTTGCCGCTGTCCCTGCCCTGCTGTTCCTCTTTTAACTTCCCTTTTTTGGTTTTAAGATCTTTGCTTTGGGGCTCTGACGTGACTGTAATGATGGGTTCTTGGCTGGAAAACACAGGGCTGGGAGTTGAGTCACTGGAGTTCGATTACTGACTGCCAAGTTTCTGCGTGACTACCCACTGCTTCCCTATGTGTAAACAGGGATCAGAGTTGTTCCAGCATGGGCGTGCGAGGCTTATTCGCTAAGCACTGAGTCACTTTTGTAGCAGCTTCTCTCAAACGCGTGGTTGTATGATGCGCTTGTGGTGAATACACACCACTCGCCATGTGGCCAATACATCCTAAGAACCCAGAAATCTTTCCCTACGCATAGTTTTTACCACTTCACTCCTGCTATTAATTTGACATGCAAAGTGCTCTGATGGGTAGCAGGATGAAACCCGAAGGATACAGTGTAGACTCTGTCTACATTGTGGAACTTAAAATGGGGAGTATTAGGGCTAGGCGGTGTGTATATATGTTTGTTCCTGCTCAGCCCTGTTTTCGGTATGGCTGGGTCAGATCCGCTGATTGCCGTGACCTAAACAAACTTCACCTCCTGTTAAGAAAGGATCATCCTAGCTAGGAGTCCTGCAACAACTTGAACTCAACTGTGCTTTCCTCAACTTCGCTTGGTTCCAATTCCATGAACGTGTCTGTATCTGAGTAATTCTAGCCAGCGGGACCAGGCATGTGCAGAAGTATTTGCTGAGCAGGGCCTTAGGTTACGGATTCTTCGGTGCTGGGACTGTCTTCTGCTGGGTGCTGAAAACAACTGAGTCCTGGGCTTGATTATGGAGCAAACTGGATTCTACAGTGCCCGCTGAGTTCCCAGCAAAACTGCCTCCTCTGGTCTGAATGCAGCCCCGTCAATGCTGGAGATGATCGGCTGAAAGATTTCAACATCTCTCAGCTCCCAGACTGTGTTTGCAGCACGAGCCGCTGGGGAAGTGCCTGGACGTGAAAATGTAGGCGCTGGAATTGAGAATTAAATGCGAGTCCTGGCTTAATGTTTGGGTTCAACGTCATGTCTCTGATGGCAGAGGCACCAGCCATCCCTTCAGCGTGGGGCAGGAGTTCAGAACTCAAACCGTCCGGTACTGTCCTGCAGGTGGCAGGCGTTGCCAGTCTCTAGCATCTGAGCTGTTGAGACTCAAGGGGCTGGAAGGATAGATCAGCTTGTGCTGGGAGGAAGTTTCTTCCTCTCGGCCATTATGATCTATCTTGGTGTGTGGTCCAGAGTGTGTTGGCTGAACAAAAGGGTGACACCCCTTGGGGTAATGGCAGTGCTTGTTTTAGCAGTGAGCTGGCTCTAGAAATGGATGGGGCCCTCCTGCATTATCCCTTAGTGCAGGGGTGGGCAAACTACGGCCCGCGGGCCACATCCGGCCTGTCAGACCATTTAATCCGGCCCTCAGCTCCTGCCAGGCAGTGGGGTCGGGGGTTTGTCCCGCTCCGGCGCTCCAGCTGGGGAGCAGGGTCGGGGGCTTGCCCCGCTCCGCGCAGCTCCCAGGAAACAGCCAGTATGACCCCCCTCCAGCTCCTATGTAGTACGCGGAGGTGTGGCCAGGTGGCGCTGCGTGCTGCCCTGCCCACAGGCATCGCACCCGCAGCTCTCCTTCCCCCTCCCCGTCCGCGCCTTAGTGCCTTCCACCTGAGGATCTCATAACACTTTACAAACCCTAATGAACACCTCCCAGCCCCACTCCCGGCTGGGACAGTATGTGCTAGTATCCCTCTCTCGGAGAGCTAAGCTAAGGCACAGGGAGGGAAAGTAGCTTGCCCAGGGTTATGTGGCAAGTCAGTAGCAGTGTCTTGTCTCCCACGCTGCCCTCCTCAGTGGGCACAGTTATGGGTCCTGCCTCCTTCTCCCTCCAAGGCATAAGGAAGAACTCAAGGGCATGCGTGTCTTGTCCTGCAGGGTAGCGTTTCATGTCTCTCAACAAGAACAGAAACCTGCCCAAGCACAGCCAAAAACTGCACAACAACGGTGCAGAACCTGTCGGCTCCTGGTCCTTTTGCTAGGCTAATCCATCCCCCTTGGCTCTGGCTAATGCGTCTACACTCAGTGATGAGCTGCCAAACTCTTAACCACCGGTTCCTTATAAAAAGTTCTGATTTAAGGGATGTGCCACCGTATGTATTCTTTGTACTAATAGGGCTACAATACGTCTGTAATTTCCCGGGAGCAGCAACAGGGCCTGTGCCCAGGGGCAGGCAGCGGCGCCCCCGGTGGCTGGAGGAGGAATTACACACTTCCCGGCCGGAGCCCATTAAAGCCGCATCGTCGCCTCCTCACAGGGAAGCGGGTTAACAACCGGTTCTAAAATTGCTTCAAAATTTAAAAAACAGTTTGCGCGAACCGGTGCGAACCAGCTCCAGCTCACCACTGTCTACACTGATTGGTTTTCCTTTCAAGTTTGGTCCAATTGATTTTTGTCTCTAGTGCTCAGGTGTCACTTACCCTGACCCATGCCTGCCTTGAGATGTGTGCAGGCTCTGCCCCGTTGAGCTACCGAGCGTGGGCAGGGGGAGGCAGTGGGATTGCTTTAGAAGGCCCAGTACATGCATTCGACAGGCCATGCCACAAATAGCTTACACACTAGAGAAGGCAGGTAAATGCTGGGAGGAAGGCAGGATTATCGCCATTTTCCAAATGGAGAAACTGAGGCACAGTGAGTGATTTGCCAAGGTTCACACAGGGAGGCTCTGGCAGAGCTGGGAATTGGAGCTAGGTCTCCTGGCTCTCAGTCCGGTGCCTTAACCACAAAACTCCCACCCTTCCTCTGCAAACTAGATGCCCTAATCGTGTGGTCTGTGTGTGTGTGAGTGACACAGTCGGGTCCTGGCCCTTAACCAGAAGTGTCTGGAGTTTCCCTTCTCTGGATCCTCTCACTGAAAACTCCCCTCCCTCTGTCCCGGACTCCACCCAGTCGGTAACTTGATGCTGGAACTAAAATACCTCCTCCAAGTTAATCATGGAGAGGGAGAGCCAGCAAGCTGTGGGGTGAGCCATGCTTCCCAGGGAGAACACAAGCAAACCCATCTATGGCCCTGCACAAAGGGGCCTGTTCATTGTCACTTGTTGCTGCATCAGTGGGGACAGTTCTGGCCTCTTGCCTGTTCTGCTAGGTCGTCTGGCCCAACACGGAGCGGCCCTGAGAGGGGGGTGTGGCTGAGAGAGAAATAGAAGAAACAAAGATCAAGGAGATGTTGCCACCCTGGACTCTTCTGGTGTTTTGAGCCAAGAGGGTTGTTTAGGCTGAGCCTAAACCAGCTCTGGGATAAACAGACGTCCTGGGAACATGGCTGAGATCCAATCTCAGCTGGGTCTGCTCAGCCACGCCTGCCTCCCTAGATAAAATGCGTCTCAAGAAGGTGACTGCTTGCTTCTATTATCTTAGTGCCTAGGAGCCCTGGCTCATGGACCACCACCCCACTGTGCTAGGGGCTGCACAGAACACAAAGACAGTCCCTGCTCTTAGTTTTTCAGAGAAGATCCTTTAAAAAACGCAAGGTCCTGTCTGCTCTGAAGGAGCACCAGACCCTACAGTTCCTCTCATAAGGGCTGGGGGCTTGACTAGGACTCTACTCTACAACTGGCTCCTGCGTGCCACCCCAGAGGTGGCTGCATTTCAGCATTGTGCTGCATGTGTATTGTTCGTGAAGCACTTTAGAATCATTCCATAGGGACCGACGGACACTGGCATGTCCAGAGATCCTTTAGGCTGGAGAGAAATGGATAATACTATTCCTAAATGCTCGAGTGGGATGTTCAGAAAGCCATGCAACAAAAGCATAACGTGCAGGAAATACAAGGGCTTCGAGCAAGCCAGCATGCTAAAAATAGCAGCAAATAAATGATAAACTGAAGTACTTAAACAGTTTGGATGTAAAATGCTTGGAGATCTGCCCATGAAATGCTCTAAAATTATCTTATTTTTCTCTTCCTTGGTCAGTCTTTCTTAGCCCATCATATGGGCTGTGGAGCAAAGCCGGGATGCCTTTCTCTTCTGAGGTGTTTTTTCTTGCTTTATTTTTACAGACACTATCTTAGGAATTTTTTAAAACGTCTTTCCTGTATCTTTGGAAATATCCAGGTTTCTAGACATATTTCTACTTTTTTCCCTCTCTCTTCACATCTTGTTCAGACACAGTTCTGCAGACACTGGGTTGCTCACTCCCATGATTTTACCATGGGTCTCACTAGATGTGTGGTGGGTTTTTTCTTAAAGTTCCAGCTCCTGGAGTCATGTGACTCAGTGAGAATCTTGGCTTTCTTTTTTTGAAAGTATGTTTCTAACAGAGCTGGTCAGATTTTTCAGCAGACCATGTTTCTGTTGGCAAAAGCTGATTGGATGAAATCAAAACATGGTGGGGACGTATTGGGATTTTTTTTGTGGCTGAAAGTCCTGGTAGGAAATGATCAAAGCATTACTTTTGATGAGCTTGAAATGTTTCCTTTAGTTTTCTAATTTAAATATATAAGTCAAAACAAATGTTTTGACCTCAGCGAAATGTTCTGGAATGCTTTGTTTCATGAAAAATTCAGAACTTCTACTCTGGCCCCATGCGGAGTGAAATTATATTGCAAAATCTCAGAATTTCACAGGGGATGCAACCTTTTCTTTTCTTTTAAAACCAGCTCCAGTTTCCAAGCCTCATGGTAGCAAAGAAAAGCCTGAAAACAGAACCCGAGTACACTCCAAAGCCTGAAGGCAAAGTAAAAGAACGCAGCTTCTATTATTTTTTAAAATCTCATGATTTTATTGGGTCTTGACTCATGATGGTCAAACATGTGGGACTTGACGATAGGGCAGACGCTGTAGCTTGCTCCTTTCAAATCCAACGAGTTGAGTCTCAGGAAATGCAACCATGGAACAGACCAATGTTTCATGTATCCTTCCCCCAACAGGGGTCTGCTTCAGCGGAAAGTCAACGCCTCTCCACACATAATGCCCCTGGCCGTTTGCTTGGTGTGATAACCACACTGAAAGGGGTGGACACATCCTTCCTGATCCTGCCCTCTGCCTCCGAATCATCTTCGTCTTGAGGCATGATCCTAGTGGCTCGAGAAACACTGCGGTTGATGTCAGTTGACCTAAACCCAAGGGATGGCCTTAGCCTTTGAAGTCAACTTAACCCTGGCTTTGACTTTGTTATGCTGCCAGTGCATTGTTCTCTTCCCTGGCCCCCCAGTGCCTCCCCTCCTGTTTAAATATTCTCTCCTGGGCTGACAGATGAGGCCCAAGACCAAAGCAGCTCGGAGGACCAATGAAAGGGCAGATGGGGGAAGTAGAGGAATGAGAGGCACTATCTGAGAAGCAAGCATCCTTCTCTGCAGCTGGAAGCCCCTAGATCCTCTGGCTAACGAGCACATCATCACACTGGTATAATTAGCTCATCTAAGCTTGTTTCTTCCATTCCCCTTTCTTCCAATTACATCGAATGTTGCAAATTGCTTTCTGTAAACAACGCTCCACTGTGCGGGGCATTAGGGGAAGGGCTAGAGTTCTCGAGAAGGGCTGGCCGTCTCTGCTGTCTGACTCCCGTCCTGTGCGGTCACCGTTCAGGCTGTGCTCGAACGCCATTGGAAAGTTCAGTGCTGCCGTTCACTGAGGAAATGGCCTAGTGCGGTTAAAGGGCAAGGCGCTAATACCTAGAGAAGTGCCCCAGGTGAAAGGATACAGCATTTAGTGTGGGTGAGAAACTTGCTCAGGGTCACACCCATCTCTTAAAACCTTTACAAGAAGAGGGTGCTGACCTAGGTTCCTTCCATAAAAATTAAAGTTTAACATGTGTGTCTATAAGAGAAACGGCTGGAGGTGGCCTATGAAGGAGTCAGGCTTGTTGTTGACCTGGGATACAAAGTCCCCAGGCATGAGACTTGGGGGGAGAAAGGGGGATAATCATTAACGGGAGGCTTTTGCTACAGAAGCAAACCAGCCTTCCCCAGAACTTGTATTCCAACAGTGTTGCCTTTAATCCTGCATGACTGGTCCTGGTCCTGCACGAGCCCCTCCCATTGACAACATTAGAACCTGCAGGATCCAGACTTCTATATACAGGAATCTCATCTCTCCCTTCCCCCACTAAAATGCAGCCACTTCTGGGGTGGAACACCGCAGCTATTGAAGTGCTCACAGCAAGACCAAGCTTGTCTTAACAACCGCGTGTTTAAAGACAAGTGTGACTATTCGGAGGGGCTTACAGACAGAGGTTAGATGGGATGAAAAGCAACATGCTAGAGGAGCCATCATGCTGTTTCCATAATTTTTGTTCTGCCTTTTTGGCTGTTTTTTATCCAATTAATGTTCAGCATCAATATGGGGAGGACAGTTTCAGCTGACAGTGACGAATGGAAAAACTGGGAGGCGGTGGAAAATTTTTACATGGGTAGAATGTAATGATCTGAGCTGGAATTTGGCCTGGATGCTAATCTGTAGGGGGCCCTTAGGAAGAGAGTAGTGATCTGCAAATACAGATCTGGTCAAAGTGCAGTGACATGGAGCATCATCTCCTATATCTAGCTTTACGTGTGTGGGGGGCGGGGGGGTTGTTTTTAAGGCTGTTTCTACAGCAGCCTCTCACCAACCAGCCCTGGCACGTGAGGGCCTTGGCTGCTGCAGAGAAGATACTGTCACAGTGTAGGGGGACCTGACAGCAAATGTGAAAAATCGGGACAGGGGGTGGGGAGTAATAGGAGCCTATATAAGAAAAAGACCCCCAAAATTGGGACTGTCCCTATATAATCGGGACATCTGGTCACCCTAAGTGGAGGTCATATCTCTCTAAGCTTGTACACAAAGCCCCAGAGAAGCTATGCGGCTGCCCATGTGACTTCTACGGTAACAGGCACTGCTGAGGCAACCCCCAATAAGAACCCACCCTGGCCTGCCACAAGCAACATACTAGCCGTGGATCACGTGTTTTTTTCCTGCAGCAGCCGGCAATTAAAGCGGCTCGGCGTTCCAGACTTCTGTAGGCAGGTCTCTCTGACAGTTGGCATGTGATCTTTACAAACAGAACAAAATAATGGTGATAGAGGGATCCCTAGTGTATCCAGGATACAAAGGGAATATATCTGCTCCTAGGCGTTTGTATCTAACTGGCAAGAAGTACAATCTGTGGGGCTACTTTGGGGCATCTGAAATGCTTTGTCACTAAGCTTAAGATGTTTGGAATTTTTGGCACTGAGTCCACTGGAGTAGATGAGGTTAGTCTCAGGCAGATTCTGTCTCTGGATCTCTCACTGTTTTATCCATCTGCTTATACGTTAAGCCTCCCTACCCATGGACTGTCTCGTCTGTCATGTCTTGTACAGCTCCAAGTACACTGGCAACAATGAATAGTATAAATGCTATAGTGGATGCTGTTAGTGCGGTTTAGAAAGTGACATGCGTAGGGGCTGGAAATCTTTAACCACACACAAGTCCTTCTTGGTGACAGGTTTCTGAGTGGTAGCCGTGTTAGTCTGTATCAGCATAAAGAACTTGTCGCACCTTAGAGACTAACATAAGCATTCATGGGCTAAAGCCACTGCATGCATCTGATGAAGTGGGCTTTAGCCCACGAAAGCTTATGCTCAAATAAATTCGTTAGTCTCTAAGGTGCCACAAGTACTCCGCGTTCTTTTTACAAGTCCTTCTGTGTGTCTTTTCATTCAAAGCTGATTTCTTGGGTTGGAACAAACTGAAAATCGCGAGTGCCCCATTTCAACTGTCCTTGTTCAACTGAAACTAGACGAGGCTGGTCGATTTCGCTGTTTTCACTCTCTGGTTATTGCCTGTTACATAGCACCAAGAATGTGCTGGGAACTTGACAGCAAATGGTTTGCCCAGAAGAATGTACAGTCTCAGATCCCGATCCTGCCAGCTGTTAAACTCGTGAGGGAATCTGTGCCTGCATGAGTCATCCCGTTAAACATTATGGGATAACTCATCCACATGCACAGAGCCTTCCAGGTGCCTACGTGCTTGTCTACATTTGAAATGACACAGCTGTAGCTGCACTGCTATAGCGCTTCAGTGTAGACACTATCTACGCCAACAGCAGGGGTGCTCCTGTGGGCATAGGTAATCCACCTCCCCACGAGGCAGGAGCTGGGTCAATGGAAAAATTCTTTTTGTCGACTTAGTGCTGTCCACACTGGGGGTTAGACTGGTACAGCTGCGTCTCTCAGGGGTGTGGACTTTTCACACCCAGAGACACAAATGTAGCTACACCGATTTAAGTTTTCAGGGTAGACCAAGCCTTAAGTGAGGGCAGAATTGGGGCCCAATCCTGGAAAGGGATGTAGCTGGATGGATGCTTATGCCCATTTGCAATCCCAATGAAACCAATGCAGTTGCACGACAGCCTATGTTGGCAAAACTTACGTTGCTCGGGGATGTAAATATTCAACCTCCTTGAGCAACATAAGTTACACTGACATAAGCGTTTGTATGCACAGCGTTATGTCAGCAGGAGAGCTTCTCCCAGCAGCATAGCTTATGTCGCTCACGGAGGTGGGTTTTTTTATGTGAATGGGAGAGCTCTCGCCTGTCGGCATACAGACGTGCTGCAGCCGTACTGGGACAGCTGCACGGCTGTATGGATAGACATGGCCTCAATGAAGACAAGTGCAAAGTACTTTGCTTAGGAAGGAAAAATCAGATGCATAACTACAAAATGGGGAATAACTGGCAAAGTGGTAAGACTGCTCTAAAGGATCTGGGAGTTAAAGTGACTCACAAATTGAATACGAGTCAACAATGTGATGCAGTTGCAAAAAAGGCTAATGTTCTGGGGAGCATTAACAGGAGTCTTGGACGTGAGACGGGACGTAATCGTTCAGCCTTTGCTGGAGTATAGTGTGCAGCCTTGGCTGCCCCACTTCAGGAAAGATGTGGACAAATTGGAGAGAGTCCAGAGGAGAGCGACAAAAATGATCAAAGGGTTAGAAAGCCTGACCTGTGAAGATAGGTTAAAAAACTGGGCATGTTTACTCTTGAGAAAAGAAGACCAAGAGGGGATCCGATAACAGTCGGCAAATATGTTAAGGACTGTTACAAAGAGGACAGCGATCAATTGTTCTCCATGTCCACTGAAGGTAGGACAAGAAGTAATCAGTTTAAGCTGCAGTAAGGGAGTTTTAGGTTAGATATTAGGAAAAACTTTCTAACTATAAGGATAGTTAAGCGCTGGATGGGTTACCAAGAGAGGCTGTGGAATCCCCATCAGTGAAGGCTTTTAAGAACAGCTTAATAAAAACCTGACAGGTTAAGTATACCTGGGGGGTTAAGTATACCTGGGGGGCTTGACTAGGTGGCCTTTTCCAGCCCCACATTTCTGTGACTCTGTAATAGCACCCGGTACTATTGCCCTAGGTACTGCCATCAGGGCCGGCTCTAGGATTTTTGCCGCCCAAATCAAAAACAATTTTGGCCACCCCTCCCCACCATTTAATTACCCCACCCCCGGCCCCGCCTCAACTCCGCCCCCTCCCCAAATCCCCAGCCCTGCCTCCTCCCCCCAGGCTCTCAAGCCTAGGAGGGAGGGAGGGAGAGAAGCGGCGCCGTGCCGCGGCCACTCGGAGTCTCCCCCTCCCTCCCTCCCAGGTTTGAGAGCCTGGGAGGGAGGGGGAGACCCCGAGCCGCCACGAGAGCCTGGGAGGGAGGGCGAGTAGTGGCACGCGAATCAGCTGTTTCGCGTGCCGTGGCGTGCGAGTGGCAGCAGCGGAGGTGAGCTAGGGCGGCCGGGGCACATTTTTAGGGGCGGCATTCTGGCGCCGGCCATGCCGCCCCTAAAAATGTGCCGCCCCAAGCACCAGCTTGTTTTGCTGGTGCCTAGAGCCGGCCCTGACTGCCATGGTGCAGAGGATGTTCCATCTGGTAGAACTTTCTGCACTTCCCTTTGGATGAAACGAGCTAGGTATCAAAGCAGTTTATGAAGGTGGGCAATGTTCCCCCCCGTAAAAGGCGAGCAGACTCTGGCCCTGTATGGGAATGTACAGTTCTTCTGTTAAATCAGCCAAAGCTTGAATGCTAAAAGAGGCAGGGTAAGTACTGCTGAGTCATAGTGACAAACAGGTCCAATTAGCGGCAACCTGGATATAAAGGCAGTGCAGGGGGAGTGCCTCTCTGGGTGTTCCTGGAGAGAGACCCGGCCTTGCTTCTTCATGTAGTGCTGGTGTCATTGACAATTCAAACGCTGGGGGTGCAGAGTTTCGACACCAACTTAGAGTCTATGTTGAAGAGTGGGTGGGAGTCTCCATTCCCATGATTAAAACAGGGCTGTAGAAGAGGAGGTACAAAAATGAAATGATCAGAGAGTAAGTGGCGGAGTTGAGAACAGATCCTGGATTTTAAGCCCACTTGCGGTATATGCTGGATAAATGAATCACTGCCCAACAATCCAGGCCATAAGCAGGTTTGGAGCGAAGTGCTGTACTGGGTCTTAGTTTTATTGCAGCCTTAAGCAATTCTTCTAGGTGTAGGAGGCAGTGCATATAGTGAGCTGGAGGAGGAGAGATAGGACAACTGCAGTTTGCTCTTGTCTGCTCCCAGCTCTGCCGATGACTTTTACTGTGTGACTTCAGGCAACTTTTTAACTTCTCCGTGCCTCAGTTTCCCTATCTGTAACATAGGGACATGATGCCTCAAAAGAATCACAGAAGGTTTTGGATGCCTTGTTCATTTAATGTGAGCAACGTGGCATGAGATTGCTAGCTGGAAGGGGAAACAGTTTTCTGCTATGTTGAATGCCTAATCTTGCCTCTGACATGATGTTAAAAACCATGGGACAGATTCTGTGCTTTCTCACGTTAGCTGGTCAGCACAGAAGATGCTGTCCGAGAGGAGAAGAGGGTGGTGAACATGACTTTTGGCCATGTTTGTGCTGCTAGTATTCAACCTGCAGCAGGATCGCTTCCCGGCTCTTTGAGCTGTGGTCAAGTGAGAAATTCTCTAAGTTTAGAATAGCTCCCAGTGGTGCTCTAACTCACGGCAGCCTTAGTAGGTCAAGCTATTGGCTTCCTCCCCATTGCCAAAGCACAAAATGTATATCCAGGCCACTCCTGCCGGCCTCAGCCGCACCCCTCTCATGCCCCCTATGCCAAGAGCTGCAAGAACGGGGGAGCATAGAGCTGCTCCTTTGGCAGGGAAATTCTCCCATGGGTTCGAGGACTGCTCCATTAGTCCGATGCCTCAGTGGGCTGGGTGAGCTACAGGAGAAACTGACTGTGAAGGCCCAGTCTCTGCTTTCCCCCCACTCTCTCCCTCTCCCCACATACTCCCTCTGGACTCATCCAAGGCAAGGGATAGATGTTGCGCTGCTTGGAGGCCTATCCCCTTGGGAGCTGTGAGTCAGCCTCATTCTAAAGCATGGGGGTGAGGGGGCTTTGCTGCTGTGACTTGAACTGTCTGTAAGGCTGTCTACACTACACAGCTTTTAGTGACACGGCTGTCGGCTCCTGCCAACAAAAAACATTCACCCCCAACGAACGCACTGTTCACACTGGCGCTTGTTGCAGCAAAACGTTTGTCTTTCGGGGGTGGAGGGGATTGACACCTCTGAAAGACAACCGTTTTGTTGTTCAAGCGCCAGTGTAGACATAGCTGAAGTGTCTTGGGGCAGGGACTAGCCCCTGTAGGGTGACCAGGTGTCCAGTTTTTGACCAGGCTGTTAAAAGTCCAGTCAGTGGTGCTGCCCGGCTAAGGCAGGCTGGGCCCTACCTGTTCTGACACTGCGCTGTGCCCCAGAAGGGGACAGCATGTCTGGCTCCTAGACAGGGGGGTCATGGGGCACTGGCTCTGCACTTCCTTTGGCCAGGAACCAGCACCCCCGCACCCCAGTTAGAGCCCTTGTCCCCTCCCGCATCCCCCAGCCCAGTGAAAGTGAGGGAGGGGGGAATGCAGAAAGTGGAGGCGGGGCCTCGGGGAAGGGGGTGGGGCTAGGATATTCGGTTTTCTGAGATTGGAAAGTGGCAACCCTAACCCCCTGTCCCTGGGGCAAGTAACCAGCCACTTGGCAGTGATGGAGACAGGCCCAGACATAAGTGTGTGGTCCCTCTGCCTGTCTCCTCCCCTTGCCCCCATTCCCTTTGTCCTTCCCCCACCCCCTGCCCCCATTCCCTTTGTCCTTCCCCCATCCCCCTGCCCCCATTCCCTTTGCCCTTCCCCCATCCCCTGCCCCCATTCCCTTTGCCCTTCCCCCATCCCCTGCCCATTCCCTTTGCCCTTCCCCCACCCCGCCTGTCTCATCCCCTTGCCCCCATTCCCTTTGTCCTTCCCCCACCCCCTGCATGTCTCATCCCCCTGCCCCCATTCCCTTTGCCCTTCCCCCATCCCCCTGCCCCCATTCCCTTTGCCCTTCCCCCACCCCCGCCTGCTTCTACCCCACCCCCGCAGCAGCCCTTCCTCCCCCCCATTTGCACCGCGCCCTCTCCCTCGTCCCTACAGGCGCACGTGACGCTCCTCATTCAGCCCCGCCCCTCCCCGCTCCTTCAGGACACTGCCCGGACGGTCACATGTCCCCTCCCGGATTCCGTCCTTCGCTGTTGTCGAAGGTCAGAGGGCGGAGCGCCCCTGGGAGAGTGGGCGGGGCGTTCCCCCCCGCCCCCTTCGGCGTTGTGATTGGCCGCCGTGGGCGTCGGAGGGGGCGTGGCTGGGGTGTGAGGTGACTTGGCGCGGCGGCGCGCGCGCGGGGCGGCTCTTGGCGGGGCCGGTGGAGCAGCGAGCGGCGTCGGCGATGGGGGCGGCCGGGGCCACGGGGCTGGTGCTGCTGGGAGCGCTGCTGTGCGCCGGGAGAGGCGCCTCCGGGGCAGGTAGGAGCCGGGGGGGGGGCTGGGGCCCCCGGGGGGGGGGGGGGACGGGGAGCCTGGGGGGGGAGCCTGTAGGGGACCCTGAAGCTGGGGGGGGACCCCGCAGTGGAGGGGAGACTGGGACTCCGCCTGGGGGAGGGGGAGATCTGTGGGGGACCCCATAGTGGGCGCCCATGTAGGACCCCGCAGTAGGAGGGGGGGGCCCCACGGTGGGAGTGGAGAGGGGAGACTGGGACCCCCTGGTTGGAGCCCATGGTGGACCCTGCAGTGGGAGGGGGGGACCCCCCTGGTTGGAGCCCATGGGGGACCCTGCAGTAGGAGGGAAGGGGGGGGAGACTGAGACCCAGAAGGGCGGGGGGGATCTAGGGGAAAGGGAGGCTTGTGGGGGACCTTGCCGGGGGTGGGGGGGAAGGAGACTTGTGGGGGAGGCGGCCAGGGCTCTGATGAGGGCGCCCCCCACTGGTGAGGGGAGACTGGAACTCCTGTGGTGGGAGCTCTTGTGGGTGGTGGCAGGTATGGGGGGGGGGCTGGGAACAGAATGACTGTGGTGAGGAATTCAGGTATGAGAGGCACACTAGCTTAAGGGAATCCCCCCACCCTTGCTAAGATGAGGTGGGAACTTCCTGAGCATGAATAGAGGAACCCTGAAGGAGTGGGAGCTTGTCTGGGGCACATGTGAACAGGGGGAGTCCCCCCTGGGGCATGGCACATATGGTCCTTGGGTGAGGGTCCTGGCATCTTGGGGGAGGAGAATGGGGGAGCTACAGCTGGGACTGTTGTGTGTGTCTAGGGCATATCCCACTGGGGGGGGGGGGGGCAGGCAGGAGATGTATATGGGACTGTTCCTTACTTTCACCCGAAGGTAGGATGTGCCCAAACACAGGGAGATCTGGGATGATTACTCTCCTTCCCTAGGGACATGTACCACCATTTCCCATGATAAGAGGGTGGGGGTGGGATTAGGGGTGTGGCGGAGACCACTGTTCCAGGATGCTATCTGATCTGAGGGAGTGTTGGGAGGCAGGTGTTCATAGTCTCCCCCAGGTGAGCTCTCCACCTGGGGATGGTCCCCAGAGTAAAGTTGTCAAGGAAATGGTGGATGGGATGAGTGGTTATGTGTAGGACCATTCCATTCACTCCAGAAGTACTGTGAGCTGCCTCAGCCCATCATCTCCCCTTGGGAGCATGAGTGTGCTTGCTGATGGAAACTCTCCCTTAAAAGGTTAATCTGTAATGAGCATTTTCTGTTTTTAATGTGAAGCTGGTTTGATGCTCTCTCATTTCTGTGTTCATTTTGAAATAAAGCAAAAAATAGAGAGAAAATTAAGCTGGTTCCTTGCTGCCAGTCTAGTTACTGTCAGAGCATAAGTTCATCAACGCAAAAGGTTTTTCAGTAATAACTGATCTTTAGACTTTAAAACCCTGTAAATGTGTACATGGGGCTTCACTTGGTAATCTGCTAATGGAGCAACAATTCTGCCATATATATCTCTTAGGTATTGCTGGTACATTATAAACACCTAGGAATGCCTGTATGGTCGCCATGTTAAAGCTGTGCACTAGTGAGACGGTGGGCATGGCTAGCAATATGACTGTAAATAAGCCAGGCTTTGGCATTTCCTGCTGCTTTGTGACATTTCAGTTTCCCACCTCTTGTGCTGTTGTCAAAGAAGTTTGCTGGATTTATTTACACAGAGCTACGGGTGTGCCTTAGGCTATAAGGGGTTTTCGAGAACAAATAAGACCCAGGACTCTAATTCAACCTAACGCTGCACAGAATGACGGGAAAACATCTGTCCTTCAGGGATTGCAGGGTTGGCTTGCAGTTATAGTGTCTTGCCCATTTCACACTTGTGTGGCTGTGGGATCTTTGGTCTGTGTGTGGGTTTTTCTAAATCATAAATACATTTGGTACCTAATGAAAAATCAGAGGAGGCAAGTATATGGGGGAGAGAAATGCATGAGTAGTAATAAAATGGCTTTGCTCTCTCAGTGCCCCACAGCAAAACTGCATCTTGTTTACGCAGCAGGATTAAAGGCAGAAAATTGTATGTGGTTCTTCCCCCCCCTCCTCCCCCCCAAAAAATCTTCCATCCCCTAAGGCTTGTGACACAGTGTCCAACAAATTAAACTAGAACAGCTGGTGTTCTGGGCTACATATGGGGTATTTGCATTCCTCCCTCCCCATGTTGTATGCATCTCTAGTGAGCTTGAATTTTTCTAGAAAGGACTGACACTAACCCTACACTTTAATACCTAGCACTGCTTTTCGAAATCAAGGTAGTCTGTGGCCCATATGTAGTATGTGACCGGCTAATGTTTGTGCTGTATGTAAAGATCGGATTTCCCATGAGATGCTTCAGAAATCAGAGTTGAGACACGAACACCCCTCGGTCCCCGTCTCCCCCCACCCTGGCAAAGCAGTAACCTTTGGCTAGTGTATATCTTCTCTCCTGCAGATGAATTTGTCCTCTTTCAGGTGCTTCAAAGTACAATGGCCTGGCAAGCAACTGGCGCTTCTAGGCAACCTGTCAGTAATATGGAACTTTCCCAGCTGGTCTTCTATAGTCACATGTCTGTCCCTTTGGTCAGTTTACATCTGATTTTTGATGCCGGTGTTGTTCAGTGATGTAATTTGTCAAGTA
Source organism: Trachemys scripta elegans (assembly GCF_013100865.1). Taxonomy (NCBI): domain Eukaryota; kingdom Metazoa; phylum Chordata; order Testudines; family Emydidae; genus Trachemys; species Trachemys scripta. Next base: position 6,024,699 of record NC_048319.1, on the reverse strand, counting down.
TTGGTCTTGCTGTAAACTTGTTCTGTTGCTATTAGGCTTTGTCTGTGCAGCTGTTTTGGTTTTTTTGCTTCAATAGAGGGGTCTCTGTACAGGCAACTTCTTTCCTTCCCTACTCTCCATCAAAGCCTCATGCTGTAGCTAACATTTTTTAACCTCAAGAAGGCTTTGAGGGAGATTCTTTAACAAACCAGTCAGTTCTGCAGTGCCCCCTTAACCATAGTGGGTTTCTGCAATGATGTGGATTTTCTTGAACTTTGTGTTTCCAGTTCCTTCTTTCCCAAGGAATGAGACCATGGGGCACCGCGTCTCATGTCAGCTAGGGTGCCAGCACTAGGCAAAGCCCTGAAAAAAAGAGTTTAGTAGGATAATTCAGGCCCCTATTTGGGCAGCTCAGTAGCTTGTTGCTCTGAGAACTGTGTGGTGTGTCAGTATCGTTACGTCCTGGCTTCTTTCCTTAGGACTTTAAAGGTTACAGAGTGAGTCTGGCTCAAAACAGAATCTTTAAATGGAGCTTAGTAGCCTTCCATTTATGGCTTGATTCTGTTAATGGGACATTAACTTGAAAGCAGCAAATATAGAAATGTCTGACAGGCTGGTTTGCTGGTCTGTAGTGATGGGTGTGTAAGTGAGAGAAATGACTCAAAATGCTCAGGTCTAACTCATTGATTCTCACAAAAAATGGTCAAAAACTATCTTGATTGCATTGAGGACATGGATTTAGCTGCTCTTACAAACTCCAGTAGCATATCTGGGCAAATGCTTACAAGTTTTTTCTTCTCCCTATTCCTTTATGATTCTGTATGAAGAACTTTCCCTCTTTCCTTATTGAACAAAATTAAGCTCTAAACATTTTATAAGTATGTTAACTTTTTTAAAAAGTGTGAATACTGTACTGAGCCCCCTTGACGAAGTCTGGCTTTCCAACCACGCTTTATCTCTTCCCTCCTTTGTGGCTGTGTGAGACCCAAACAAATAGGAAAATAAAGGGCTATCAATACACCAAGTAAACAAAATGAGGGTGGAAGGGGAAGCAGATATTTTTCCTCTCTAATCCCTTAATCATGTGTAATGATAGGTTTAAAAGAAAACCGATTTAGACAAATGAGATTTTTGTATGTTAATAGTGACTCTCCTTATAACTTTGCAGTGCCAAGAAATATTTTTTTGGCTGTTCTTATTGGACAGAACAATTGGTGGTCCCCTTCTAAAATCTGCTAATGCTAATCCCACACAGAGGTATCTTGTGTGCATGCTTGGAACCTGCTGTTCTCTGCCAGATTCATGGGGAAGACTGAGCAATTCTGACTCCCGGAAGTGTTCTCACCTCTCACTTGGTTACTCATTGACGCTCACTGATGTTATATAAAACATTCCACCAGAGCCTCCATCAGTAGCTGGAACGTTCACATTTCATTTCCTGGACTGTGAAACAAGCGTCAACCCTATAAGCAAAGGGGTCGTCAGTGCTGAAAAGACAATATTCTGTTCTGGGAGAGGAGGGGCTGCTAGGCTAGCAGATGTCTGCTAGGCTTAGCCAAAGGGGGACGGACAGTCAGATACATGTGCCAGATTGTTATAAGGCAGCAGCTCCTCCCCCAGCTCAGAGGGAGTGTCTGTTTTTAGTTGAAGGTGACTTTCATGTAGAGAACGTTATTTATCACGTTGTGGGTTTTTTTCTGTGGGGCAGAGCAGGGTTTGAACAGGCTGTAAAATGGCAGAGTCTGGTACACTCGTGAGCTCTCAGTTGTCAGAGAATGTCCTGTCCTTTTGCTTGCTTGTTACCCCTCCTAGTCCAGGGCCAATGAAAACCAAGCAGTTAACGTTGCTATTCCAGTGAGTTGATGATAGTTGTACCTGTATGTTCTAGAACAGCAGGAACTCTCATCAGTTCCAGAGAAAGCCACCAAGGGAGTATATGGCAATCTTATGTTCTAGCTCATCCAGTTTGTGCTCGGAGGGGTTTTTGTTACTTTCATAAGCAAGAGGGGCGATACTTAGTTACTGCAAGTACTGAAGGGTGTCACATGAGCAATGCAGACCTGCTGAGCTTCTAGCCTGTCTGAATTGTGAATGAGGGGCTCTGTAACTTAAAGACCGATAATCGTGGAACAGATTATTTTGTCGAGCACATAGTTGAGCAAGTAGTCAACTTGGCTGTGTAACAGTAACCTTTATTTTAATGGCCCCCTTTAAACCAGGCCGTAGTTAAAATGGGACAGGCTCTCACAAGAATGGTGTTCGCTTCCTTGACTCTTCAAAATTAGGTAGTTAAGAATGTTTAATCACAGGACTGGGATTCAAAACCAAGCAGTCTTGCAAAATCAAGAGAGATTGCCAGCCACAACACACGAACGAACTTACCCCTTGTGATCAGGTGAATAAAACCTTGCAAAGTTGTATAAATTGCTCTCTACTTATTTAATAGTAGAAGTGGATTCTCATTAGTTCCTCAGTGCTAGAAGTATGCAAAGCTTGGTGTATGGAGAGAGTAAATATCCTCTGATGCCTTTGTTACATATGCATCTTGTGGAGTCCTTTTAGGGGAGAAAAATTCCACTGTACCCACATTCAGGCATTAAAAATGTAGGAGCAGCAAAAATTATTACAAAAATTGCATACAGAAATCATATTAGAAAGAGCTTTTTATTTATATATATATATATACACACACACACACACACTATGTTATACATACGTACACTCTCTTCTCTCCCCCCTGTCCCCCTTTTCAGGAGTTTACTTAATTACATAAAGGGTGTATTGCTTTCCTGTAGGGAGGCCTGGCAGTGAGAGCTGCACAGTCTGGAGTGACTGTACAGGATGCATATGTCACAAATAACCCTAGTTTTTTGGTCAATCTTCCTGAAAACCCGCTGACTCAACACGGTCGTTTTAGCTGATTTCACTCAGTATTTCTTCACTGTCCAGAAATGACTTCTCTAGAAATAGGTTATTTCCTGCATAGCAACTCATAGGCCTTGGCAGAGGTGGGGGGGGGGGGGGGGGGAATATGTCTACACTACAGTGGCACTGTTACGGTAGTGCCACTGTAGTGCCATAGTAGAGACACTTCCTGTGTTGACGGAAGGGGTCTTTTCCATCTGTAGTTAATCTGCTTCAGCTACTTCAGTGGAAGAATTCTTCCATTAACCTAACTGTGTAGGTCGACCTTACCACCATGCTTGGGGTGTGAAATTTTTCACAGCCCTGAGCAGTGTAGCCGGGTCGATCTGATGTTTTAATTTTAGACCAGGCCTTATACAATACCTGCCTCTGAAGTGGAACAGTAGCTGCTGGCTCCAAACAGTTAACTGATTGTCTGTAAGCCATTTTAAAGGCAAATCATCAGGAGTGGTGCGGTATCTGGCAGGTCTGACTGCTGTGAGGCTATTAATTTACAGATCCATCAATGCTGAGCCGTCTTTCCAGTTCTTGAAAAGGGTGAAATAGGTGACTCCTCTGGACTTTGCTACCTTGAGCACAATAGAAACAAGTATGTTCAGGTTCCTATCCTCTAACCACTCCTGGAGTCTATGTAGCCTTGACTTATGTAACCGTACAACGTTGAGCTTGCCTGTGCTGAGTAAAAATTACTTCATTCTCTGTATCTTGAGTTGTTAGCAAGTCAGTTTCGTGCCTGGGCTGGTGAATTTGCATGACTACTTTACAAAGCTGCTATTAACTCTCACCTTGTAACTGCCCTTTTTTTCTTAGCTGAAATATCTGAAATAATCCACAATAGGGTGACTAAGAGCAAGTTTGCAAGAATATCTGAACCAGAACAGATCAGCTAGCACCGAGAAGGCTGGCAGATGATGCAGTAATGGGAATGCTGAACAATACCACCCGGTCACCGTGACTGGGGTGAGAGCCAGGCTTTGGTCAATTCTAAACCGTGGTCAACTGACTTTGGAATGTGTGAAGGCAAGGACGGAATTTGCACGTCTCTCACGTGGTGAACGTGGGGACGTGTCTTTTTATAAAGCACGGAACTCTATGCAAAAACTTCTTTACTACATTATAAATTACTCACTTGCCTGTGTTCCTCACCCTTAGTCCATCTGACTGGGGGCTAGTGGGTCACTTGTGGACATACGGGGTCAATTCACCCTGGTATAACTAGGTGTAACTGCTGTATAAGACTATGAGAGCAATATCTGCTTACACCAGTGCTGATTTTTAGCCCATGGTGTGTTATTGATTGGTTCTAGTTTTAAAGGGGCTTGTGTCCAGCCTTCTTCCCTGAAAAAGGTGTTTGCTACGATTCACGATCCTTTTAGGGATAAAAAGTGGTGAGCAACCGGAATCCTTGGCTCCCCCCTGACCCTTGAAAAGCTCACATTTTAAGAAACCTTCTTTTAAAGACCACATCGTGTGATAGATTAATACTCCAACGGTGGTCTGAGTTCATAGAACTCTCACCCTTGTTCTAGCCTTGGTCAAGTCATTCAGCCTTTCTGCCTCGCTTTTCCCAATTGTAACGTAGGGATTAGCTAGTTTGTAGAGTGTTTAGAAGACTTAGTGACTAACAGAATTTTACATTAAATTCTTAATCTCGTCTAACCTACAGATGTTTGGTTTTTTTTCATTTTGATCCAAACGTGCTTAAAACTGAATACCTGGAATAGCTTGATTTGTGCCCGCTTTCCTGGTTATCAAAATAGAGCGTATCTTTTTAATGGCAAATTGTGCTTGATGCATTCCCCTAGTTATTTGGGGCACTCGCCAGATCACCTTCAAGGGGATGGGAGGGATTTTAGCTGTTTGAATCAAACTCATGTGCCTACATATGGGTATCTCATGCCTTTGATCCATTTTCCTACCATATTTGTGACTTACCAAATCTGTGGTTGATCAAGGGTTTGATCTCTTCTGGTGCTGTGATCCTGCAGCCATCCTCACTTCCACAGTAGTCCTATCCAACGGGGCTGTGACTTCTTTGCAGGATCAGCTAGGAGAAGAATCTGGACTGTGATAAGAGAGACCATATCATTGCACATATGCTGTAATAGTAAAAAGAAAATGTAAACCGACTGCTCAGATCAGGGTGTTTGTAGCCTTTCAAACTCAACGTAATTCACTAGCCCAGGTTCAAAATGTTCTTGCCCTTCTACAGCAAAAGGGTAATGTGATAACACATCTCACTTGCCTGTCTGAATAATCACTCTCCAAGTTGGAAGAATTTTGGAAGTCGCTTTATAAATCCGTTTTGCCAGCTCTAGTGTGGAAGCTGGCAGTGGCACAACTAGGCTCCTGACTCGGTAAAAGAGAGAGTGCCTCTCCTAGGATCACCTGAAATCATTTGGGGTTTTTTCCTAATGGAAATGCTGCCACCCCCTGTATTAAAGCCATCCTGCTTGTGGCACACTGGGTCTAAACTCTGCAGCATGGCCCCCTCACTTATGCTACATGCAGCAGCACATCGAAACTTCTGTGGCAGCTTCCAGTAAACTCCCAGAAACATGGGGTGGTTTTGTAACTGAATTAAATGTGACGAAGATAATTCACCCAGTCCAGTGGAGAGGGCACAGGACTGGAGGCAGGAGACCAGAGTCCTATTCCCAGCTGTGCTACTGAACTTGGCTAGTGATGTTCTCTCTCACTTCTCCCCCTCCCCTGCCCAAAAAAACCTCTGAAACTCTGACGTCTCTTTCCCCATCTGCAAAACGGGGGTGATAATGTGCCCCCCACCTTCAAAGTGCCTTGAGCCTTATGAATGAAAGGTGGTTGGAAGCTTTGGGAGGAGGTCTCTTGGCACCCAGGATGCTGGTATTTTGGGCACTGGGGAAGGGACTACCTCTTCCTCTTTACCCCTGCTTCTGGGCCGGCACAGAGGGGGTCAAACTCTTAATTCCATTGTAACCTTCAATGCTAGCCAACCAATTCCTTCCAAAATATCCAACTCTGCATTTAACAGTGAGGGGTAAGCGCACAACTAACAGCAAAGTAGTTAACCATGTTGTCATTCGGTTCCAGAGTCTGTGTCCCCGCCATCAAATTGGGATAGCTGTTGCTTCCCTCGTCTAGGTTCTCTGCATGCTTGTGCCGATAGCACTGCCTCGGTTTCTCTGTTCACATGTGTGGGACGTCCTTCACAGCTGTAAGGGCTAAAAACGTAGCTTCTCGCTCTTAAAAATCAAAGCTTAGATTCTGAGGCTGAGGCATATTCTGCTGCAAAAAATATATACCTGGTCCTGCCAGCTCAGCTTTCAAACTATTTAAGAACTCCAACACACTTTCAGGTTGCTTTCTCTTCCACCCCTACTGCAACACTTATCTGCTCTGCACACACATTGGGCGTTTTGCACAGGCAGTTGATTTTATTTGCCTCCTTGCTCTGCATTAAGTTGACAGGGGCTTGTAGCATTGCTGTGCAGGGCAGATGGAGTGTGCGAGAGTGTGTAGACAGTGGCTGTTGTGTTGCATGCGCCACTCTGAGTAGTGTGTTTGAGCTCCCTGTTCAGTGCTGGTTGGGGGCTCTGGTTCTGTAGTAGCCTGTAAAAGGCAGACTAGCAGCGCTGGTGGAAAGCATTGGCTTGGGTCGCTATATCTTAACAGCGTGGCTGGATATAGCACACACGCAGTTGGGGGGAGGTATGCTTACCTGAAGCAATAACATGTTGCACCTTCTTAAAACAGCTAAAATCTGTGTGGCTGAATTCTCTCTTTGCACTAACGCTTTGCACTAATACCTCTCCAACTCGTAGCTGGCTTTATAAAGTCACCACTGTCTCAAAAGAAACTGACCGAGGACAGTGTGGAATTGCACTGCGAGGCGATTGGCAACCCTATCCCTGAGATCCAATGGTGGTTTGAGGGAGATGAGTCGAACGAGACCTATGCTCAGCTCTGGGATGGTGCACGGCAGGACCGTGTCAAAATCAACGCCACCTATAACCTGCACTCTACCAGCACCATCTACATCGCAAACCTCACGATCAACGACTCGGGCACATATGAGTGCCGGGCTAGCAACGACCCTGACCGCAACCACTTGTCGAAGAGCCCCAAAGTCAAGTGGATCCGTTCCCAGGCTAACGTTTTTGTCATCGAACGTGAGTGGCCGCACTGAGGCCTTGGCACTTGTTCAGACGCGGCGATGTCTTGAGTGTTTTGCCAGGCCTGTCCCCCGCACTTGTGTCCTGTGACTTCCTGAAAACTCTCCTCACCCTCCCGTCCTGGCTGTAGAACTGAGAGACTCCTACCCTCCTGTGATCCCCTTCACCATCCGTGATTTGATCCACAGTGGCCCTGCTCAAAAAGGGTTGTGACTTCCCACCAAAACACCGTCCGACCATCCTGTACCTTTCAGAGCCCAAAGAACTAGTATGTGCTGCTTGTCCTAAGATGCCTCGGTGTCCCAATGCTGACTCGCAGAATTCAGAGTCTTGATTCTGCTGGTAGACTCTGCCTTAACCACCACTGACAAACCAGCCCTTCCCTACAGTTCCTTCCAACTTCTGCTCCTGTGACCAGTCTTGCTTTACGCTTTCTTCCTTGCTAGCAGTATGAGCTGTGGGCATCAAATTCTTTTTTAGTTTCTGGTGATGCAACCATTTTTGAAATGGCCGTATGTGTCTGTGTGTGACACTGATAATGTGACTGTAATTATCTGTACTGTGGAAGTGACCAAACTTTCTCTCACTTAGAGTTAAAAGTCCAGTTTTTGAGCTAGATGAGATCTTTTTCCTCTCGGTAGCTGAAACTTGGACTAATGCATGGAAATCAAATTTAACCTCACTACTTAAGATGGTATCTTGGCTCTTGAAGTCATTGGAACTAAATGGTTGTAGCATTTGTGGTGTATGTTCTAGGTAGTGCAAATGTTCTAGATAATGCAAAGAAATCTAGTGGAAGACAATACTGCTGGAGTAGTTCTTAGCTTTTTTTACCATCCTAAGTGCTTTTCAGCCCTGTGCAAAATGTTCCTTCAGAGAGGGCTGGGGTGGGGTGGGAGAGTAGAAAACCTCACGTTTTATATTGGCTGCTTAATAGTTTCCATTGATTGAACTGTTTTCCCAGAGACTTTCCTCTCCCTGTGAATAGAATTTTTCCACTAGTGATCTCTTAGCTGCGTGACAACAGGTTAGATCAACTTTCTTGTCAGACTTTGGAGAGTCAGGACCTCATTCTCCTGTTAAACTGGTGTAAATCCATCCAAGTCAGTGAAGCTACACTGATTTCAGATGTGCAGGCTGGATTCCAGTCTCTCAGACTTGCATTGTGTTTCCATCCAAAAAAGGGACTGGATTGTGGTCCTCTGTTCAATCACCAGGTGAAATTAAATCTGTTAAACCCTGACAGATTCAGGTATGAAAAAATGGAGTGAATGATAACACTGCTTAAAGGGTTTTCCCCTTGTAATTGCTCAGATATGCAATGGAAAACGAAGTGCTTTGATGGGCACTTAGCTGTGATGGAATATAAAACACAACCGCTCCTGAGAGCGCAGGAGGCTCCGAACCGTCTAGAGACGGTTTGGAGAATGATTCTGCCTTGCTCTGCTAAGAGATGTGCGGAGAACATAGTTGCCTTTTTGCCAAATGTGCTCAAGACTTGGTTGTCTGACTCCTCCTGCACCTCCCTTGCTGATACCGTTTATCAGTTTCTTATAAGTTGCGAGGGTAAGTGAAAAGCTGCCATGGAGACGGTGAGTGATATAGATATTCTTTGTTTTAAAGGTCCTAAGGCAGGTGAAATGGCTGCTGAAATATATAAATGCCCCATGTTAACTTAGGTTTGTTATGAATGCAGATCCCATTGTAGAAACCTCCCCAAATGTGACTTCTGGCTCGGCTGTTGTGATTTCCTGTAACATAACCGATTCTCAGTCTCCGATCATGGGCCATATGTGGAAGAAAGGAGACAAGATCTTGACATCCGATAAGGAAATATCTGACTACACCGCCTACAAGTAGGTGTCTGAGGGCATTGGGGGGGAGGGGGAGATACTGTTCTTGCTCTGGTCTGTCCCAAGAAAAGTTCTGTCTAAGGCAGCTGATACTTCAGGTCAGCCAGACCCAAATGGCAAGGTTGTGGAACTAACTATGAAGATAGGACAGGGACTTCAGAGAAGCATCCAAACTTGGGGACAATAACAGCATTGGACTATCAGGACTAAGATCCATTGAGGCTCAGGGCCCTCTTGTTTGCAGAAAACTTGACCATGCTCATGCTACCAAAAAGCCTGCCTTCTAAAGCACTGAGCAGGGAAATTTACTTCCTTTCCCCCAACCCCATTACACCCAGTGTGCCCCAGAGAGGCAATTCCTTCCCACTTCTAAACTATAGCAGTACAAGATGTAACATGGCCTCAGGCTATTTAAATATCTGGCCTCTGCTATAGTTCTGCACCCCATCCCTCCTGAACATGCAGCGGGATGGACTGGCTGATGATCAAACGCACTGAGTTCATGCAACAATTCAAAGGATCGCTGCTGGATTTCCTGGACGGAAGCGGCAATCGTGAGTGCAGTCGGGGGGTGCTCAGATACAGCCCTGGAGTCCTAAAACTTCTCCTGAAGGCCAGGAAGTCCTCTGCAGGCCTGGGAGAGTTCAGGGGGGATTTTAGTGCTCCAGCCTTGTATAGAGGTGCTGCGTGTGTCAGGGGGCCTGAGAGATGAGGAACCTGGATTCTGGTCCCAACTTGGTAACTGTCAGATCTCACACCAATAGAGAGACTGGGACCTGCCCAGTAGGAATAATACATTGAGCCCCTTGGTGAAAGGCATATTTAAAAGTATGTATTCTAGTGTCCTAAATTTGTTCCTTCTGGTTTGTCTGCTGTGTTGACGTTGGACAGAACTGTGTCAGCAAGGTTCCGTGTGATAAGCTTCGGGAAATGGCTTTGATGAAAATCAAGTGTTCGAAGGCACGCAGACAAACCAAACCAGCATTCCCACTCTCTGGACAGGAAGTGAACTGTCCGGCTCCTGCAGAGGGCCACATGTGGTGCAGGAGACTCCAGGATATGTTTTGTTTGTCTGCACTTGAGTCGGGAAAGATTTTCCTGCGCAGTCCTCCTCTGGTATGCTTCCAGGGTCCTGTCCGCTGTCCCCAGAGAGCTGCCCTGCTAGTTACAACGGTCACTGCCCCAGCCTTTCTAGTCCCAGGCTGTGGCTGAGTGGGCACTGGAATACCAGCCCCATTGTAAAGGGGCAACGAGCTTTCCAGACTCATTACCATCAGCCCCTGCTGGCATTGGCCCAGCCAGCCGGAGCGGCATCATGTCCTTTTGTATGGCAGAGCTGACGTGCCTCTCTCCCCATAGCAACAGGGAGCTGAACAAGGATTAAAGTATTTCCAAGCCAGCCTCCCTCGTGTGACCTCAATTCCTTCGCTCGAGTGGCTTTTAGAAGGGGGAAAGCTCCGAGCGCAGCAGAACTAACAAAACCGCCCATTGTGTCTGTGCAATAACAGCACTAAAACTCGGCCCCCCACGTTGGGGATCACCACGCTGCAGAATCGAGCGTTTGTCGTGAGGCAGCTTTAATCCATCAAAGCCTGTCGCTGCAAACCCCCCAAGACACAAACGGCAGGGTCTGGATTCGGGCGGGATTATTCTGCCCTAATCTGATTTTTCTTACTTTTGAAAGCCGCCGCATAGCCCCATGTGCAGCCCTTGCTTGGTGGGCATTTCTGAACGGGAGCTGAGCAGCCACTCCGCCAGTAACTTTCTTTTAAACCCATCCTGCTGCCGCTTTAGCTGTCTGATTTGCAGAGCGGTCACGGGGTTGATGTCCCACATGAGAGGTGGGACAGCATATCTGGAGTCTGGCTAACTCGGTTCTTAACTTTTTTTTTTTGGTTGCACGTCTTGTGCTAGCTTTGCTCTGCTGAGTTCATTTTAAGTTAGCCTCTGAGGCCTTTGTTGCCTGAGAGAAAGAGGAGCGTGCTGGAGATGGTTTACACAGAATACAGCCTCACTTCTGGTGCTTCAGAACCTTGGTTTTGCTGACCAGTTTTGTCCTGTTAGTCACAGCTCCACATGAACTGCAGAGTCAAGAAAACGCAGCGTCATTGCCTAGGATGTGTCTACGCTGCAATTAGACACCCCAGGCCAAGCCAGCTGACTCCGGCTTGCGTGGCTAAGGGGCTCGGACCACCTCGCGGAGTTCTAGACCCTGGACTCCAGCGCAAGCCCGAATGTCGACACCATAATCCGAGCCCCTCCGGCCAAGCCCCGTGAGTCTGAGTCAACTGGCACGGGCCAGCCGCGAGTGTCTAATGGCAGGGTAGGCGTACCCTCGGTGGGTGACGGCGGCAGAGCTAGGAAGGAGTGAAAGGTGGATGGTGGGTTTACAGATTCATCTGCCTGGGTAGGAATTTAAGATTAAGCAATCTGGCCTGGGTGGACAATGCTGTGTTGACAGACCTTAGGCCCAGTACAGATTAAGGGCAGGGGGGAGCAGGGGAGGTGGGCTTCTGCTAAACATATGGATGGGCTTAATATTTTGTAGCTCCAATTGAAGTGCCAAAGCAGAAAAGTCGGCCTATTTCTCTTGCCCATAAGTGAAAGCTCAGCCCTGCTTTCTGCAGCCTGGAGCTGGCTGTTCCTTTCCAGCCTCTGAGCTATTGACGGGATGGTCTCCCTGCTCCCGGTAGCGTGACAGGCCGTGACGTCCCCCTAAATCTTCCTGCTTATGTCCCTTTCTCCTTACAGAATAGGGCACGTGAATGGAGACAGCTCAGGGGTGTACGAGTGTATCTTCGAAACGAACCCCCCTGTGAGTAGGACTGTGTACGTGACAGGTAACTCTTTTAGTATCTCCTCTCGGGTACGGGGGGCGGGCGGATGTGCTCGCTCAGCTCTGGCAATTTACAGCTGCTTCTGGTAGTAACCGGGGAAGGAATGGGATAGATTCCTACTAGGCAGCTTCTTCTAGTGTTAGGATCAAGCGGTTTGTAAACCGAACAGTTTGGCCGCCTGGGGAAGCAGAACCAAAGATGCATCGACCCTCTGCCTTCCTGAACGAAGGGAATGATCCCTGTGGGCATATGGGCAGGGGGTGAAGATAGCTAATAGCTGATCAGGTGGTCTTGAGCCCTGAATCTCTCATCGCCTGCTTGGGAAGCGCCTCGAATGCTGGGTCTTTTGAGAGAAGGAATGGGAGCCAGAGGCCTGTTTCTCGGGCTGACATACAAACCTATGGCTACCTTGCCGATGATGCTGGCTAGCTGGCCTACAGCACTTGCAGCCCAATCAGGCTGGCCAAATCCCTCGTCTGAGCTGCCTTTCTCTGCAGTTAAGCCACATGTGATGGCCTACAAGAAATCCGAGCATGGGAACGAGGGGGACACCGGCGTTCTGATCTGCAAGAGTAACTCTTATCCTCCTGTTAGTCAGTGGACCTGGTACAAGATCATAAACAATGCGAATGAGGTGAGCATTTGGGGGGGACATCTCTTCCCGGAGGAGTGGGAGGGAGGGTGGAGCTTATCCCTCACCTGGAGCTGTAATCCTGAGATAGGCAGTTCTAGAGGTGCCTCAGTGAGTGAGGCAGGGCGGTGTGGGGTGGAGTTGCTAGTGGTCCAGTCACAAGAGGCTGCCCCAATCATTCACTTCTTTCCCCCGCTTCCAGCCCATCATCAATGGCACAGAGCGGTTCATCATCAAGTCCAGTGAGAACAAGACAGAGCTGCGCGTTGCTAACCTGGACATCGAGAAGGACCCGGGCAAGTACGGCTGCAACGCCACCAATGAGTTGGGCACCAACGGCACCGTTGTGGAACTGCGGGTTCGTAGCCGCCTGGCAGCGCTCTGGCCCTTCCTGGGCATTGTGGCCGAGGTGCTGGTTCTTGTCACCATCATCTTCATCTATGAGAAAAGGAGAAAGCCGGATGAGGTCCTTGATGGTAAGGTGCACCTGGAGTTTAGGGGTCGCGTCTAACCCAGGGACTCTGCAGCATATGGGTGTAACAGTTCTGGGTAGGGTGGGGATGAAAGTATCTTGATTTCAGAGGGGGCTTCCCCGCTTGCAGAGATACTGCCGGAGGGGTTTCTGATCAGATGTTAAAGGGGAAAACCGCTCTGCTCGGTGCCTCCTGCCCCAGCCAGGGATAGATACAGCCTCTGATTGGACCTGTGTTGGCTAAACTCATCCCTGATCATAGCCAGGAGGCTGAGATCCTCCTCATCTCTTCCTAACACAGTGATGTTACGTTGGTAGTAGCCAATCACTAAGACTATTAAGCCTCCCCCGGACCTGCTCTGTCTCTACTATTAAGCCCCCCTCTGTGGTCCTCAGGACCACTGCCGTGCTGCCCTCGGAGTGGGGTGACACCCGGGCCAGAAAGCAAACCGGCCACCAGGTCAACCCATTGATCTCCGCCACTCCGGATTCGGGGATCTGAACCCAACTCCCTTTCGATCGGCTGAGGGCAATGGAGGCCATCGTCCGTCCCTGTCTCTAGTGGGCCCGATCCTTTTTTCCTTTTTCGAGCTCCGGGGCCTGGCCCGCCCGGGCAGCGCTCCTCGGAGGCGTGGGGCAATTTTTTTCACCCCAGACTTCCGTGGGCCCGATCCTGTTGGCCGGGAGGCAGTCCCTCGCTGCGGCCGGGGAGGGTGAGCCCAGGGCGGCCAGCCTGGCGGCCGGGTCCATTTCTCTAGTGGGCCCAATCCTTTTTTTCTGGCTCCGGCATCAATTCCCCGAGAAGAATTACTCAGCGACTTGTAATGTGGGTCATCTGATCGGAAACCCTTGAGCAGACGTTACCAAGAACTTCTGAAAGGGGGATTATAGATTCCTAAAAACTAGCTGCAGACCAGTCAGTTCTGGCTCTGTACAAAGATGCCTCAAACTCTGGCCCTCTGATGAAGGGACTTGCAAGAAGCTTATCCCAAGCCAGCTCAAAGGCTTGCCCCGGAAGGTTATGTGGTGGTGGGTTTCTGGGATGGCTGAGAACATGGCTGTGACCAATGTCCCTGCTGGCATTATCTTTCCGCTCTCTTCCCTCCTCTGCTGCTGGGTGGGACCTCACATGGTAAGTGGAAGAGACAGCTCCAGCTGTCCCTCTGCATCAGTCCTCTCACCAGCTGCGTATAATCTTCAGAGTGCCCCACTGCAGTCCCCTAGGCCTTACCGCTGGGCGGCACGTGGGGGAAGTGTGGGCCATGGAAACGATGGCACACAGCCCTCTCCTGTTAGAGGGTGGCAGATGCCAATGAACTGGTGAAAGGTCTGAGCGAGTCAGGTGACACCAGAGATGTCTTTCCCTAGTTACAGTGCTGTTGACGTAGCCAGCGCACGGTGTTTGGCAGAATGTGTATAGGGCGGGGGCTCTGCTCCCCCCTACTTCCCTGAAAGTCTCCTGTTTAATTTAATGCAATCTTCGCTTGCTGTCAGGGTCTGTGTGCGTTAGTGCTTGGGCTCTGGGACGTTCGGCCGGATCAACGGGGTTGCGGTATTTGTGGCAGGAAATGTGTAATTGTGGCTCTGCTATTGGCTTGCGCAAGTCACTCCAGCTCTGGGCCAAAGAGGAATTGTACTTCTTGGGAGTGACTGAGGGTTGATTTTTATGCCTAGCATGCTGAAGTAGTAAACAGCTGCCCAGCCATTGCTTCATGGATCCCCAGCAGTGTGGCCTTCAGATCCACCTCCGTTAATGTGGTACAAGAATTCCTCCCGGTTGGGGGTGAAGTTTAGTTGTCCTTGGCAGAAAGGGACATCCCTGGGACAGCCAAGCCCACTACTTGCCAAAAAACAGGTGACCACGTAGGAACAATACAGCTCTTGCTGCTTCTGGCCTTAAATTCACATCCCTAGACCCTGCTGAAGTGACAGCTATATTGCCTGTTGGGAGCTCAGGGTGGGATGGCATCTTAACGGTAATCTCCGCCAATATGCAGCAGCCTATATAGAAAGGCCTGTTCAGAATGCTGGCTCTTAAGGTTCGGGGACCGGTGGCTGGGTGTGGTGTACAGGACGTGATGTTTGGCTAAAGGCTGCATCCTGACCTTTCTTTTTCCTTCTTACCATGCGATCCTGGGCCTGAAGATGATGATGGAGGGTCCGCACCACTGTGAGTACCAGCTCTCTTATTATATGACATGTTGGCACAGATGCAGTGATGTGCTTTGCATACTTGTGGGCATGAACAAACTGGCTAGTGCCCTAGTGCAGTGGTTCTCAACCAGGGGGACACGGACCCCAGGCAGGCCACAGAGGTCATCAGCTCATCTAGCTATTTGCCTACTTTTACAACAGGCTACAGAAAAGGCATTAGCAAAGTCAGGACAGACTAAAATGTCATGACTTGTTCATACTGTTCTGAATCCTGCACACTGAAATGCAAGTACAGTATTTCTATTCCAATGGATTGATTTTTGTAATTGTATGGTAGAAATGAGAGAGTCAGCCATGGTTCAGTACTAGCGCGCTGGGACACTTTTGAATGTTTGTCTGATTTTTGTAAGCGCGTCGTTTTTAAGTGAGGTGGAACTTGGGGTATGCAAGACAAATCAGCCTCCGGAAAGGAGTTTAGTAGTCTGGAAAGGTTGAGAGCCGCTGCCCTAGTGAGCCAACCAGCTACCAGAAACGCCTTCCAGCGGCTTGTCCTCAGTGTGGTCTTTGTTCACGGTGTTCAGTTGGGAATAGTAGCTTCTTTTGTGTTCAGATGGCTCATAACCGTATCTCGCTGTGTCTTGGATGCCTGTCTTTACATCTGTCCACTTTAGACCCGTGCTTCATCAGTGAGGAGGGAGTTGGCCCCTTAGCTCTCTACGCAGCCAGGCAGTTTCTTCTTTGTTGTGCTAGGAAGTCCTGGCTCTCCTCTCACTGCCTTCTCTCTCCCCCTTTTCCCAGGAAAAGCAATCCCCCAAACCACAAGGACAAGAACGTCCGCCAGAGAAATGCTAACTAGGAGCGGGCGGCCAGGTGAGGCATCTCGGCAACCACCTCAACCCTCAGCTGTCTGCACTTTGCAGAACGTGGTGTAGTTTGCTCTCCCAACCAGTGCCGAGGCCTTGCCTCTGCCCCCCGGTGTTCCCCACCACCAGCTGAACGCCTCTTGCTGGAAGCATAGGCAGCTCCAGCCCTGGGTAACGGATTGTGGGGTCTGGCATCGCCCATTGGGAGCTAGTGGATGCAGATGGGCAGCAGGAAATGGGAGGGAGGAAATGGGAAACAGCGGGTACTTACGGCTTCGCAGGGGTCCATATGCTGCTGATTTGGAGCCATTGTATCAAAGGGACACTGGTTAAAAACAAAAACAAAAACCCCTTGCCCCTCATGTGAATAGCCCAGATCATTAACACTGGGGAAAGGCTCCTCACTTAAGCTCCTTTGCCCAACTGCAGGGCCTCAGGCAGTGGTGTGCCTCCGTCTTTCCTGTTCTCTGCCTGTGACGTCATAATCTAGTCTCTGATGGGCTATAATACTTGGGTCTTGTTTCAGTTGTTGGGTTTAGCGTGCAAGTGCTGGGTGGTGTTGGTGGCCTGTGATACACAGGCGGTCAAGCTAGATGATCTGGTGGTCCCTTCTGGCCTTAAACGGACTCTAACAGTTGCCAGTTATAACAACGCCTGTGCTAGGCACAGTGGCAGAGTAACGCGGTCACTGCCCTGAGGAATCTAAGTAGACAAAAGGTGGGAGAAAGGATGATCCTCTCCATCTTGGAGAGGGAGCGAAGACTTAGGCCAGGGGTCTCAAACTCAAATGACCACAAGGGCCACATGAGGACTAGTGCATTGGCCCGAGGGCCGCATTAACTGACACCCATCCACCCACTCCCTTTCCCCCCCCCACTTGCTGGCCCCAGCCCCGCCCCACTCCACCCCTTCCATGAGGTCCCGTCCCTGCCCTGTCTCTTTTCCCCCTCCCCTGAGCGTGCTCCTCCTTCCCTCCCTCCTGGAAAGTGCTAAGCATTATACAGAGCATACAGATCACTGCTGCTCCTACAACAAGTCATTTCCAAGCGGTTTTAATAAAATATATACACTCAGTAATGCACCTCACTCAAAGGACAAAACATGCACTTAGCTAGATTTACTTCTGTTAAAGACCCCACTGCACTGGGCTGCACCACCACTGCTCTACCTCTTCCAGGAGTGGCAGGTTTGTAGAATTTTTGGTGGTACCCAGAACCTGCCCTCCCCCAAACTCCACCCCCACCTACCTAAGGTTCTGGGAGGGAGTTTGGGTGGGGGTGGGGGGTCTGGGGTGCAGACTCTGGGATGGAGTTTGGGTGCTGGGTGAAAGCTCCGGGCTGGGGCAGGGGGTGGGGATGCAGGCCCTGGGATGGAGTTTGGGGTTAGGAGGGGGTGCAGAGGTGAGGCCGGGGCACTCGGGGGAGGTGCATGGGGGTGGCAAGCGGGGCCGGGGGAGAGACCCGGCCCCAAACATTGGGGAGCAGGGAGCTTAGCTGCCACATAAAATAACTCGGGGGGGGGGGGGGGGGGGGGGTGGGGGGGGGGGGGGGAGGGGGGGGGGGGGGGGGGGCGCGCATGGGGAGCTTGGCGGGCCGCAGGGAAGAGCTCCGCGTGTCGCATGCGGCCCCTGGGCCGCGTGTTTGAGACCCATGACTTAGGCCTTGTCTACACTATGTTGCCAACAAAAGTTGTATACGCTGCATGGGGCTGCTTTGACATTCCTCCACACACTTCAGTTGAAAAAGCAGCTGGCAATCTACTAGGATGCCCCTGGAACCATGGGATTGAGAAACCTGCATCATGTGACGCTGTCTCTGCCCCATGAGGCATTGCAAACCCTTCCCAAAGCGCTCTGTGGCCAGTTGTGCAGTGGGATCGCTACCACAGTGCATTGCTCTGTGTCCTTGCAAGAGCTGTGCATGTGGATGCGCTCTGCCCACACAAGGAGCTAGTGTGGCCCTGCGACGGCGATTTTAATTAAAGCAACGTGACTTTTGCCAACAAAACTTCGTAGTGTAGACAAGGCCTTAGGGCGCGTCTGTGCCACAGCTTGGGGGGTGCTTCCCAGTGCAGGTGAGCCAACATGCGAGCCCATCTTGAGCTCGCACACGGGCGGCAGCTCAGACTAGCCGCATCAGTGTGTAGAACCAGGGGATTGTATTCAGTTGATTAGCCCATGCCGCTGCAGCCATGCAGTTTCTAGCCTGCTGCCTGGAGCACAGCTAGTGAGTGATTGTTTACCCTCCCCACTGCTGTGTAGACAGATCCTATGTGATTTGCCAGCACGCGCACACAGACAGAACTGGGAGTTGAGCCTTGAACTCCTGAGTCCCAGTCCGATGTCTTCGCCACTAGGCCATCTTCCCTCTGGCTGTACCATTTAAACCACTGTACTGCCTACGAGTGCAGCACCCCCTTAGCTGTCTGGAATAAAACTGCCTGGGTTGGGGACGTCCCAGCAATGGCTAACTGGCTTCTCTCTCTCCTGTCAGGTGGTGTGTAGCTGAGAAGATCACCTGGATGTTTTGTTTTGCAAAGTAGCATCAAGAATATCCTAGGGCGTCCTTGCAATTCAGTTACTTCACTTTTTAAAGAAACAAACTTAAGTTGTAGCTTCTAAAATATACACTTTTTTTAAAAAGAGCAGTGGGAGGGGTTTTCTACCTGTAAACTTAGTCCCTTTGTTGCTGGTAGTCTTTGGTCACTGGCTGTCTTTTTTGTCCTATATCTCAGTGTTGGGGTGAGGTGGGAGCGTGACCTGTGTGGTGTCTTGCTGGCTTTATGCAGTGTGTAAAGTTAATTGGGGTAGAAGGAGGTGTGCGGGGAGGGGTTGGAGTGTGTCTGCAGACACTGCGCTTCCAGGAGTCAGTGCCTCTGCCCCGCTTTCCTGATTTCTGGTCGGAGGCCCTGCAGGGAGCTAAAGAGAGAACTGACGTCTCCATGTAGGCGAGCATGAACCTTGGACGCAGCCCGCATGCCGTGTCTTCCTAGGAGCCCTGTCATCCTGCCCTGTTTTGTGCATGTCAGGGAGAAACTGTTTCAATGACCTTTCAGAGGAGACCTGATCTGACCCAAAGGGGTGGGAAGCCAGTTATGTACGGCTAGAAGAGATACTTTACAGAGCTTGGATTGGGTGGTGTGTGTGCTCCCACCTCTCTGTGGCACCAAAGGGGGTGTCTGGCTCCGTCCCTTGGGGATTGGGTGGGAAATCCTCTGATATCTGCAGGAAACCCCCCCCCTCCTTTCCCTCCCCCGCAATTGATCAGTGCCACAGCTACTCTCATGGGCTTCCTGCCCCATTGTCTCTCTCAGCAGGGCTGCTTTATTTACCCTCTTAAACAACAAAGACAACTTAGGGGGTAGCTTTTAAAGCTGGAAATTGAGCAAATGTGACTAGTTAACTTATTTCACACTGTTTTGTTAGTCTCTTTTTAAATGTCGCTACACTGGGGGTGGGAGGGGGGGCTGAGTCTTGGAGTGATTGCTGGGCTGCAGGGCTCATGTTCAGATCTGCCAGGGAGCAGATTGACTGCACGTTTCCTTGTGCTCGAGCCATCTCAGTGTTTCTCTGTGACTAGGCGCCTGCGAGCGGACGGATGCGCCACGCAGTCTGTATTCATCACCCGTGTTGTTGGGTTAGCATTGAAATATTCCATCTGTTAACAAACTTCACAAATAAAGATGATTCCTTTTTCTGGTCCCGCTTGTGTGAATTCTGATTCCTGCTTTCAGCTTCCGGTAGGCCAGCAGCGATCACAGCAGGCCTAATCTGCTCTGCAGTGTAATGCCACCTTCAGCATCAGTCACTGGCACCTCTCAAGAGATCGCTGTGGTTTGGAGACATGGGGTCAGACCTTGACTTCGGGCTGGTTGGACTTGAATCCCCAAATGCTTACGGCTTGCACTGCATAATCATCCCTTTCTCTTACAGAGCGCTTTTCATGGGTACATCTCAAAGCACTTTGCCAAGGGAAGTACATATTATCCCCCATTTTATAGACGGGAAAACTGAGGCATGTACCGACGAAGAGCGACTTTCTCAAGCTCGCCCCGTGGGCTGGGAATAGACCCTAGGTCTCTTGAGTGCATCTCCTGGGATCCCCTCTGCCACAGGCCCACGTAAGGTGAAGTGTTGGGTTCCTTTTGAGTGGTCCAAAATTGCATATTCTCCCCTGCCTCTTCTGGAGCCGTGGCGCCCATGTGGCCCTCGGAGGGTGACTGAACACTGGGTTGTGGGTGTTCTGTATGAGCACAGTTCTGATGAGTATGGCTGGAGGCTGAAGGCCCCTCTCCATGGAGCGGGTGCAGCACAGGCACCGGCAGAAGTCTAGGCTTACTTGACCTGGAGGGGTTACCGGGGGTGTGAAGGGGTGGCTGGGGCCCATTCAGTCTTTGGCACACCTGGGATTCCATTTATTACTCTGGTTAACGGGTTTTTGTGGACATCTGACTAGTAGGAGCTGATTTGAGCCTCAAATGAATCTCAGTTGCAAGTACCCATTGTCCGTCCCTACCAACTTCAGCTGGCGTGGAAGGGATGCTGTCTAAGTGAAGATCGTAACTGATTAAAGTCCAGGGGTGTCTGATATGTGATCAGTCAATTTCCCTTTATGGGTGGAACCCATTCCTGTCACCCGGGAGGGAGGTATCCCCCTTGCAGCCCCTTTATTCCAACAGCCGGCCTGCCCCCTTCTCTTGCACAGTCCCTCCCAAGAAGCTTGATCCGTAATGCATCCAGCAAGCGGAACAATGGGCAAGGAGACATTTTTAGTTTCAGGTTTCACTGCTTGTAAACAAGAAGCCGAGGGGGTTTCGCTGTTCCTCGCAAGATGTGAATTGAGGCCTTCATGGGGATTCCCCTAGCATGAGCTACAGGAATGGCCATGCGGCATCAGACCAATGGTCAATAGAGCCTGTATCCTGCTGTTAAAGTTGTTTCAAAGGGGATGCTATTTTCCCCCCCGGTTTGTATAGGCTGCGATCTGAGTCCTGGGCAGCCGTTGATGAATGCTGCTTAAGCAACAAGGGCCCCAGACCCCGAAGGCACAGCTGAGCAGTAGCAGTGTTACCAAAAGCATTTAATGGCTTGAATTTTCCTTGCTGCACTCTCCTACCCAAGCCACATCTCTAGTAAGCTCGTTGGGGGCAGGGACTGTCTCTTTGTACAGCACCTAGCGCAACGGAATCTTAGTCCATGGCGGGCTGCTCGGTGCTGCGGTAACAGAAATAAGCACCGTTTTCTAGACTTAGCCCTTTTTCCTTGTTGCCATGTTTAGTTCTTAGGGGTAGCTGGCCTACTGTGCCTTCGGTGTCTTAACTCACCACCCCTGGAAAATCTAAAATGAAAACATAAAGATGGGGGCCCTACAGTCGTTTGAAATCCACTTGGATTAGGGCACCAATGGATGCTGGGGGCATCACGCCTTAGAGTGGGATTTTTAAAGGCATGTAAACTCTGCCTTTTGGGCTCTCGGCCTTTCTCAGCCAGTGGCGGAGGCAGCTGCTGATGATGATAAACTTTTCCCCCCCAGAAGCGAGTGCCTCTTTATTTTGCAAAGCGCTGATAAAACGGCCATCGCACGGAGCCGAAAGCAAAGGAGGAGGATAGACTAACTCAACAGCGTCCGTCCATCGCTCCTGCTGGCAAGGATCAAAGCGCTGACGAGCCTCTGCAATCGTTGTTATGAAATCTTATCTGCCTGTTATCAGGCCGTCCAAACCAATGTTTTCAAGGCTCTGTAATGCTGGAGCTTAACAAAATGGGGTGGACAGCGCAGAGGGAGTATAAATATCAAACCACCAGCTGTAAACAATCCAGCCCCCGTCCTGCCCTGGTCCACAGTGCCGTAACACCTAGTGCTTATAGAGGAGAATGGTATTACCCCTGCCCCCCTGCTGAGCTGGGCTAGGAGAGGGCAGGGAGGAAGGAAAACAGGACTTTACACAGCTGAGACGAGCAATTGTATGAAGAATAGTTACTCTGCCTCTAGGCCTGGGCTCTGTATCACTTAAGCAGCGATATGCATCCCTATTCAGAGGTTCCTCATCTGTAAAATGAGGCTACAGGACTTACCCACAGTCTCCTGACTCCCAGCACAGTGCCCGAGCTCCTTGGCTACCCTGTCACGAACCGCGCCAGCGGTCTTGAGGGGAGAAAGGGAATTCTCTTCCGTCCACGAGTGATCAGGGTCACACGTGCAGAGTACGGAAGGGCAGGCTTGGGCCCAGGGGGGAATCAAAGGTCCGTGAGCCTATTTGCATATGAGTCTGAGCAGAAAACTCATGGCAGGTTCATTCAACTGCAAATCAAACCAGGTGATGTTTACTGCCTAGTTCTTCCCTGTATATCAGCGGGAAGGAAAATGTTAAAGCTAGAGAAGACCTTGCAGGTCAACTGTGAAGGACAGAGTGAAGGACTGGCTTGCAGCTGTTCTAATTCCCAGCACTGATTTATGGCAACCCAATTTTAGGCCTCTCGGACCTGATTCTCAGAAGTGCTCAGCACGCCCAGGTCCAGCAGAAGCAAATGGGAACTGTGAGTGCTCAGCCCTCTGGTGACCAGGCCTGTGGGTGATTCAAAAACAAGGGGCCTCCTTGAAATTCTTGGCCTTAACCCTGCTCTGCTTCAGTCTCCCAGTCAAGTAAGGGTTAGTCTATGCTTAAAACTTATATCAGCATATTCGTGTGACGGGTTCCCCCTGGGGTACCACCAGGGCCGGCTCCAGGCACCAGCGGAGGAAGCACGTACCTGGGGTGGCACATGCTGAGGGGCGGCACAGTCCGGGCGGCTTTTTTTAAATTTTATTTTGCTTGGGGTGGCAAAAATGGTAGAGCTGGCCCTGGGTACCACTGAGCCCTCTGCCGCACCAGTCCGGGCTCCCTCTCACACCGTGCTGCTGTGACAGTCTGCAAAGCCCTCCACGCTTGCACTCTCACCAGCATTCATACAGGTCAGGACACACCCAGCTGCAGTTACATGCAGACTTCTCTAACCACCAGCCTGGTATATGGCCAGTCTATGGGTTTAATACCCGGTCTGCCTCTCCCTCAATGTGAAGAGGACCATGCACGCATGTGGTATCCAAGCTGAGATTATCAGCATATTAGCTCGGTCAGTCAGGTTACGGGAAAACCCCCATACCCGGATCGACGTAACTTCACTGACCAAACCCCTGGCGTAGACGCAGCTGTGTCAACAGACAAGGGCTTCCGTCCACATAGCTACCAGCATTTGGGCAGGTGGGGCTAAAACTCCTTCTGTCGGTGCAGGCTGCGTCTACACTAGGGGGCTCTGCCGGCACAGACTCCGTAGTATAGGCGCCTGCCTTAAATTAAAGGGCTGGTCTATACTGAAAACTTCCATCGGCCTAGCGCCGTCTTTCTGGAATGTGAAACATACACACACACGTGCACACACACACACGGGCACACACACATCCTCAGAGCTGTAGCTCTGCCAATGTAACCTCCCTACCTAACTACCACTTCTCAGGGAGGCGGGTTAACTACCGTGAGGAGAGCTCCTCCCATCGCTCCAGTGCGTGTCTACGCTGGGGCTGTGCCACTGTAGCGTTACATGTGTAGACACAGCCGGAAGATTTTCCTTCCTTGCTTGGTGTTGAATGGCTGCACGTCCCTTGGCCGGGGAAAGCATCAGAGCGTTTAGTAGTGGGGAGGCAATCTGCTTTCCGGCCAGCCAGGAGCTAGCGGGCGTTGCATTGATTAAGCAGTGAAAGAAGGGGCCCTGTGCAGTGACAGAACGTAGTGAGCGTCCTCGGGAATGCTGCAATGCAGGCTGTATGTGAGAAGGGCAGGATGGGGGAACTGGCCTCCAATGCTCCTTCCCTGGCTCGGCTGTTCATGGCTGGGTACGGTGCTAGTACCAGCGCAGGCCCATCTACAGTCGGGGGAGTGAGATCATCTTCACCAGGCGTTGACTTCAGCGCCGGACTCTAACCAACCACTGCTGGTGGGGTAAGGGGCAGCCCATGCCCTGGGTTGCGCCCCGGCCGTCTTCATCAGCAGAGACTGCAGGGGAGAGAGGAGTGATTTGTTTGTCCAATCGAAACCACGTGCCCGACGTGTCAGTGATTTTACAGTGAGCTTTGGCCTGTTTCTGGCACCTTTTCTGCTGTGATCTCAAGCAGTGACCTAGACCTCCCACTGCCCCGGGAAGCATCACCTGGTCCCAGGAGGCAATCGGAGGCACAGGGCAGTTCAGGGGTTTGCAGAAGGAGTCAAAGGCAGAGTTAGAAATAGCACCCAGGAGGCTGGGAACCCAGTCACCGGCTTTTGCCATTAAACCCTGCCCCCCTTGTTACAAAGCTTGACGTTCTCTTGAGCACTTCCCAGGCCTGCTTGGATCCTTTACCACTAATGGCCGTTGCTTAAACACACACCGATCGGCCGTAGTTGGGCACTTTTGCCTTGGCAGCGTGGCAAGTTTCCTTCCCTGGGGTGCGGCCGTGGCCCGGTTTGCCCCCGCACCTGGGGTGGCAGCTGGCCTGCAGGATTCTGCTGCCTGCCAGTGGATTGCGCAAGGCAGTCTCTGTGCCTGTCTCTGGCTCGCCCTGTACCCTGGCCCGAACTCGGTGTTGTACGTGTTGTCCTGTTGACAAACCCAGCCAAAGCCTGATGGCTGTAGGCCAGACGATGGGCCCCCGTCTGGCGGAGCCGCACGACGCTCGGTTTGTGTCTTTGTTCCACGCTGCTGGGCCCCAGCAAAACAAACCCCAGGCTGGGCTGGGCGAGGAAGGGGGGAGAAATAGACTCGTGGTTGTGCTGCCCTCTGCGGGGCTCGCTCCGCTGCAGCAGCCCTGTGTGGCCGAGGCTGGGCTGAGCCTGTGTCACTTTCAATTGTGACGCCAGGATCCCGTCCTGGCTGGGCGGCGGGTGGAGGCCCTGTGCTCCCAGGGGCTGCCAGGTCTGCCAGTGCCGGGCTGGGTGAGCAGATCACCTCCCTTCCCTCCGGGGTGCCCCCTAAGGCAGCAGGTGCCCTGCTCTGTGAAGTGCTGAGTGTCACAATTAATTGAATTGCGTGTGTGGGGGTGACATTTACTAGACATTTTTAACTCTCCGCAGGCCAGCATGGCCCAAATCATGTCCCACCGCAGAGGCGGCTACTTTCTGGGGCTCTGGGTTATAAGAGCAGCTAGAACCCCCAGCTGAGCTCAAGGCGCTAGGCGCTGTACAGAGACAGTCCCTGCCTCAAAAAGCTTAGTCTTAATCAGTGGTTCTAACCTTTACTGCATCCTGCACCCCCTTTGGTTCTCAAAATATGTTCTCGCACCCCTTAAACCTAAAAAATATGTTCTCGCCCCCTTAAACCTAGATATATTTTTGTTTGTATGTTACAGTAATCGTTAAAAGATGTATAATGTTAATAAATACATAGGTTTGATGAATCAGAGTAGTTGTACTTACATGCCTGTGCTTAATTTGTGTTTTCGATTATTTGCCTTCTAAAAAAATCTGGCATGGCGCACACTCCCAGAAGGGACATCTAATGCTGTCTTTGTGTTCTCCTCCTTAGTTGGGGGGGCAGGGATAGCTCAGTGGTTTGCGCATTGGCCTGCTAAACCCAAGGTTGTGAGTTCAATCCTTGAGGGGGTCATTTAGGGATCTGGGACAAAAATCTGTCTGGGGATTGGTCCTACTTTGAGCAGAGGGTTGGACTAGATGACCTTCTGACCCTGATATTCTATGATTCTATGACCCCCAGGGGGTGCATGCACTCCAGGTTAAAAACCACTGGTCTAAATAGACAAGCCCAATAAAGGGTGGAGAGGAAACAGGCATGGGGCAGGGGGCAGAGACTAGCCAGTCAGCAGCAGACCCAAGAACAGAACTCAAGTCTCTTTTCTCCCAGTCTATCCAATGCCCTAGCCACTGTCACATCCCCTCTTTGTCTGCTAGAATCCAGTCTCCTCTGGGGTGGGCAAGTCACTGCATCCCTCCCCCTCAGTCCCTAGGGACCCAGCAGCACAGGACGGCCTTGGCACTGAGATGTCTCTGCTCGTTGTAAACCAGACGCTAAGTGACTTTGGGAACGGTGAGATGCTTTGATAAGTGGAGGCTGGAGGCTGACAGGAGGGATCAAAAACAGGGCTTTTGCCAACTGAAGCCATTCGAAAATGTTGGCCTTAACTTCAAAGTTTCCCCAGCTAATAAATCAATGTTGTTATGGCAACAGGCGCTAATGTCATATGCGTCAGGAGTCATTGCACATAAGATGAAGCTTTCCATACCAGGGGTGGGGGCTTGCGTGGGTTAAAGTGTCCTCGGAAGGGGCAGCTAAATGCGTTTCAAGGTGTCTTTGTGCAGTGTATCGAGTGCCCAAAAGGCGCGAAGACCCAGACTACCTTTGGAGACTGTTGGGAGCTGAGCAGTTTTGCTCTGAGGGGGGTGACGAAGTGAGAATTTTCTGCAATATTTTTATGAATTCTCCATTTGCCTCCAGTTCCTTCTGTACTAGCGTTGAGAGCCGGAGCCCAGGGCGTTTGTGTCACGGCGCTGGCTGGGCCGGGAAGAATGGGCCACTAAGACCCAGGCTGGAACGTGCTGAAACCGACTCGGATCAAGGGGGCGAACCCAAGCAGACAGTGGGAACCCCAATGGCTGGAACATTCACAGCGAGCTGCCAAGCGCAGGGCGATGGTTCTGCTTCTCCACTGAGCGATGAAGGGCACGGTCCCCAGCTCGAGAACAAAGGGGAAAAGTGTCAGGTGGCTAGACTACGGGCTGCCCTGTGGAGAGATGCAGGGCGCTCACCTGGGACTGACAACGGGGCAGGGAGACAGCAGGAATGGATTCCACAGCCGGTTGGCTAGAATGGACTGTGCTAACCAGCTCTGCTCCTGACCCCAGCCCCAGCCCAGCCCTGTGCCCGGTCCCAGCTGCCGGCCTTGGCCTCCAGCCAAGGCTCAGTCTCGGAGGTGATGAGACCACCTGGCCTACCCTGGCGGAAGAGGGGTTCCTCCCAGGGCTTCTTTAAAAGCTGGGGAGAAGCACAGACCCCGTGGCTCTGTGACAGTGGGTTTCCCGGTGTACAGCCGAGGGGCCGAGGCAGGAAGAGAGAACGGTGTATTGTCTGCATCTAAATGTTTTGCTCCCCTGTCTCCCCAGACAGCATTGACCCCGGTAGGTATATACATACACTGGTATCAAAGGTGCTCAGACCGGTATCGCTTATTCCAGTTTGGCAAAGCAAATCAGGCATTTATACAGATATTAAGTAAGTGCTTTATACCAGTGCAACTGCATCGGTGCCATGGCTTTTACCGGCATAACTGCGTCCATGTAAAATCCCTTCAGCTGGGCCAGTGACACTTTGTCAGTGTAGTCCAGGCCTTAGATTCCAGGAGGGACGGGGCCCATCGAACGGCTGCCTGGTGCCAGGGCAAAGTGGCATGAGCTCAGTGATCACGGCTGCAGGAGGAAACAGGAACCCCTAAGCAAATATCTCGCCTCCGCCTCGCTGACGTCTGCTCCCGTGGGAAGGTAACATACAGGATCCTGCGACCTGCTCCCGCTTGGCCAAGGGGCAGCGGTACCCAGCTGGCTCGTGCCCCTGGAATGCTCCTAATTACGCTCCAGTTGCCAGCTCGTGAGCGCAAGGGGGCCCGGGAAGGCCGCTTCCGTCTTCAGACAGGAAGGTCTGTGGCTGTAACAGCATCGAGCAGGGATGCAGGTGACCAGGCAGGGTCTTAGGGTGTGTGCTGACAAGAGTGATGGCAGAGGGGCACCAGCGCCCCTGGGGGGAGGAAGGGACCATGGTAGCGAGCAGGCTTATCCGCCTTTAGAGGCAGACAGTGCCACCTCCCTGAGAACCCCTCTGACTTCCCTGTTTCTTGGCCACTGACTCTACCTGTTTCCAGCCCAGCCCCGCCTGCCAGAAACAGTCCAGCCGGGCAGCCCCCGAGTCACCGCGCAGGGGCTGCTGGGAGACAGAGAGGAGGCTTCCGCTTGCATTTCTGCTTGTTCTGCAGGCTGAGAGCTGGTTGGTCCACAGGAGGCCTCGTAGTGGGACCTGCAGAAGCAAAGAAGCCCCCAGGCTGACGGTTAATTAAAAGTAAGGACGGGGGTGGACCGTTGAGCATGGCAGGAAAAGCCCAGCAGGGGAGTTTTGAGTTGTGCTGCACTCCCCGTTCCCTAGTTGGAGCAGGATTCCCTCTGCTCCCACCTGCCCGGCTTTCGCTCCCCATGGAAGGCCAAGGGCAGCCAAGACCTCCACGCCAGGGGGTCGCTAAAGGGAGCTGAGCGTGAGCCTGGGGTGGGATTGTGTCTCAAGGAGAAAACGAATAACGGCATCTGAGGGCACCAGTGTAGCTGAATAACAGACGCGAAAGGGAGGAATGGGATTGTGTGATCAGAGCGGGGAACTGGGAGCCAGGACTCCTGGGTTCTATTCCCAACTCTGGCAGGAGCGGGGTCTAATGGCTAAAACAGAGATCCCCAAACTGTGAGGTTCACCCCCTGGGGGGACACAGAGGAATGTTGGGGGGGGCAAACCATCCCCCACAGGGGTGGGGAGGGAGCACCACCCAGCTCTGCTCCTGGCCCCAACTGCCAGCCCAGCCCTGTGCCCGGTCCCAGCTGCCGGCCTCGGCCTCCAGCCAAGGCTCCACTCCTAGCCCCACCCCGAGCGGTGGCCCCAGCCTTGGCCCCTTACCCCTGTCCATGTCCCCCACTCCCAGAGCGGAGGTTTCGCTCCCTGCCCTGGCTCTGGGTAAGGGGAGGGTGTCATGAGGTAAAAAGTTTGGGGTCCGCTGGGTTAAAGTAGGAGACTGGGAGTTCAGGACGCCTGGGTTCTACGGCCAGCTCTGGAAGGGAGCGTGGTCGGAGCAGGCGGCTCAGACTCAGGACTCCTGGGTTCTATTTCTGGCTCTGCCCTAGGGACTTCTCACCCAGAGCCAGCAAAACCAAACCCAACCCACCAGGGATATGTAACGCTAACAAACCATTTCAGACCTTCCTCCCCCATGCATTTGGAGTACATGGCTTAGGCTAAAGGTGATGATTCAAGAAGTCTTCCACAGTTAGAAGTTTCACTAAACAAAGACATTCAGAGACAAATAAAAGCCACAGGAAGTAACATAAAGCCAGTTACCTGCTGGGTAAATGAGAGGTGATGAATCTCTGAAATGGAGCTTGGAATGATCAGAATTCATACAAACTAAAACCCGAAGGCACGATGTTCCTCCAAGTATTACTCTAAAGCCATCACACTTATTTCACTGCAAGGCACTACTCTGCGACAGCAGCCCTGGTCCAAACGTGCCGTACGGAGCCTTCTGAAGTGTGGACAAGCCTCTGCCCATTGATCCTGAGAATAGCAGCAAGGTGCGAAAATCAACTCCAACGTTAAACATCCAAATAACCGAACAATCGTTTTATTTCCGTTCACAGCAAAATATTTCCTCTGGTGTGAATGAAACCAAACTCCAGGTTCTAAACTACGTGCCCCGTACAGCTCCTATATTGTACATAAGCGCAGCCAGACTGGGTCAGTCCAACATCTAGCCCAGTGTCCTGTCTGCCAACAGTGGCCCATGCCGGGTGCCCCAGAGGGAATGAACAGAACAGGGAATCGGCAAGTGACCCATCCCCTGTCGCCCATTCCCAGCTCCTGGCATATTGTAAACCCCAGATATGCTCAGAATAATTCTAAAATCTGCTTTGCAGTTTTTTTCTGATCACCACTGGGGCATAACCACACAGGTAAGGTAACTAATTCAGTGGTTTGCAAACTGTTTGAGCTGAGCCACCCTTCCCTCCCCCCCTTTGAGTTACAATTTGGGGTTGCACCCCTCCCTCAAGCCAGACAAAAATAGACACATGCAAAAGTAGGCTTGATAACCTACCCCTAAAGCTAGTGGAGACTTTCGCACAGCTTGAATTAAATTCCCTACGCCTGCAAGTTTCAAATGCACGGCTACTTACCAGTGGCACTGCCTACCTTTCAGCCAGGCTGCCTCACTAGGGCAGGGTCAACATGTGCCCCTCTGCCCCTTCCCCCTTGGGTGTTCAGGGTCGGGGAAGGTGCCAGGGTCTCTGGGGGGCAGAGCCAGCGCTGGGCAAGGAGGCTGCTGGGAGTGGAAATCGGCGTGGCAGATGTTGACGCTGACTCACAGGCTGGGTGGCCCGCTGAGATGAGTTGGGGTGGAGATGGCCCTTCCTCTCCACCTGGGCCAGGTCCCGCTGCACTGGCATAAGCCACCTGGTCTCACCACTCCCCCCCTCCTGCAAACATTCCTCCATGCCACCCCCCAGGGGGGCCATGCCCCACAGCCTGAATTACCACTTCCCTCTCTATGAGTCTCTCCGCTTCAGAGGACCTGGAATCCATTCAGGGTCATCCTCTTTGCGCTCTGTGCTGACTTACCTTTCGCTCTGGGCTTTGCTCCCTTGTTAAGGCTGTAACTAGCTCCGTTCAGTGAGGTCGTCTTCCTGTTGCATGCAGCAAGTTTCAAGGTCTCAGCGCTGCCCTGCGGTCCATGCCCACTTCAGAAAAACCAGACTAAAAGTGAAATCTAGACCCCATGGAAGTCCATGGGAGTTTGCCATTGGCTTAAGTGGAGCCAGGATGTCACCTTCAAGCTCTGGATGGAGGCCTGATGTCTCTTCTCCTCTTAGCCCTTTCTACAATAGGATGCCAGGGCTGAAGGCTCTTTCTTCAGCCGCTTGGTGACATTGGCTAAGTTTCGCTTTACCTGACAGCACTAGGATGGTTTGAAAGGCCTGATGCCTGGGATGTCCCTTGGCCCAGTATCTCTGGTCTCTCTCTGATGGCTGCTGCAGTGAAATCTCTGGCCGAGCGGACACTGCGGGGGCAGAGGGCTCTCTTCAGATCCTTGGGACCATTTTAGGGAGGTGGCCGGCCTTGCAGCTGAGGAGCTGGGCTGGGACTCAGATCTGATTGCCATGGTAGGGGCAACGGTTCCTTCCCCAAACTGCGCCTTGGGGGTTTGAAAGGCGGCGCAGTGGTCAGGAACTCAGGCTGATGGGAAAGACGGTGACGCCAACAGCCCGGTACCCCCGAGCACCAGCGCGGGGCATTGGAGACTTGACCCCCGCACCCAAGTCTAGCTTGGGGGAACTCAAGGGCTGGCAGTACAAGACGGTGTGGTTACAGGGAATATCACCCTTACTCAGTGTGAATTCGAATTTCCACCCGTCTGTGAATCCACACGCTGGGCAGCAGAGGGCACTGCTCTCCTGCAGATTCTGGGCAAAGGCAAATGATGGAGGAGCTTCTGTTGAGTCTCCTGTACCCTCCTGGATCTCACCCAGCCGTCAGTCTCCTGCGGCTGCCCGGGCACAAGGCGGACTTGTGGGAGCTGCCCCTCTTCCTGCTCTGCTCAAGTCTGTTACCAGGAGCCCGGGCAAAGGAAGAGGCTGCCAATCAGTCCCCTGTTATCTTTGCCTTCAGCTCATCCAAGCATTTCTTGGAGCTGTTCGGTGCTCGGCCCCCTGTGGCCGCCAGCAAGCCCAGCCTCACAACCCCACAGGTGGCAAAGCGGGATCGCCCCCATTTTACAGGTGGGGAAACTGAGGCACAGAGCTGGGACACATTGTGCTAGAGGTGTGGAATTCAGGCCTCCCATGGCTGTGCTCAGAGCGCTAGGTCGCGCTGTGTCTGTCCATAGATCGGGACTCTGTTTGGAGGCACCGAATCCCCCCACCGATTCTCCTGCCCCTCCCCTCACCCCCTTGTGCTGAGACCTGCAAACGCTCGTTATCAGCCAGTGTCTCCGATACTTCTCTGTGAAACTCCAATGTGCTTTCGCACAATCCCAGCCCAGCCACGAGCCGGGCCAACGTCCCCTCTGCTGGTCTCCACTTGAATGTGGAAGCAGGACTGGGCCCGTATCTCCTGTGTCACGTGCATTTGTACTGGGCCTTCATCCCCTCCGTCCTCCTCCTCCTCCTCTTCTTTTCTCCATTTCCTGCTCTGCAGACGCCGCCTGCCCTCTGTCCGCCCCACCTGCCAGCAGCAAGCCCGGAGCCTGCAAAGGGGCTAAATAGGGAAACAATAAGTGGATATTTATAACCCAGGTTTCAGGTTCAGCCCGCGGAGCTGGGAGGTGGAGAAACCGCCTTGTGCTCAGGGCTCCTCTGTCAGCCCCCGACTGGTTTTAAAATAGAAGAACTGTGTCCATTTAGCCCTGCTGCGGTTGCAGCCCAGAAGAGAGAAAAGATCAGGGAGGACGGGAAAGTAACAGCCCGGGCTGGAAGGAGGTTTCCTATAACCTAGTGACTGTTCCTCTTGGAAGCTGCTTCCACTCCCGAGCACGGAGGTAAAGTGGAAGGGACAGAAATATCCCCAAGAGGCCAGGAAACAGTCTTGGGTGTGATGGTGCGTCGCGCACTCCAACTGATGCCATCTGTGCAGAGCTCGGCAGAAAAGGCCAGTGCGTGCTCACGCAGGACCTCTTTTATGGCCCTGCTGTTTGACTTTGGGCAAGTCACTTCTCTGTGTCTCTGTTTTCCTCTCTCCCATCCATGTCTGTCTGTCTTGCCAGAGTTGCTCAGCACAGGAGGTGTCTCTCCCTCCAGGGCTCTGCTCTCAGCTGGGGTCTCTGGCCCTGTAGTCATGGTGTGATGGAGCAGGGAGCGAGGCGGATTTGACCTGGGAATGTAGCCTGGGAGTTACATTGAGCTACCTGAGTTGAACCTGGGCCAGGAAGGGGGTGGGAGAGGTGACACCTTCTGCCCAGGAGATGGAACAAAGGAGAGGAGGAGCAGGGGGCGTGGGGGGGAGAGCTGCTGGAGGGATTTGGGAGTTTTTTTTCAGTTTTGGGCTGGGAGGTGCAACGCAGGGAACCCCAAGCTGGGGTCTAAGCTCCCTGCACTCCCCAAAAGGACTTGATTGAGGGGTCCTGGTTGTATCTACGAGCTCTGCTGTAGACTGTGTTCCTGTTGTCCAATAAACCTTCCGTTTTACTGGCTGGCTGAGGGTCACGGTGAATCTCAGAAAGAGGGGTGCAGGGCCCTGAGTCCCCCACACTCCATGACAAATGGAAATAATAAAACACTGAAAGTTTAACTCGATACATGCTTCATCATCCAGAGAGACATCGTCATCACCCAGCCTTCTTCAGCCAGAGATAGCAAAGCGCTTCACAAAAGATCATGTCGTCATCCACATGGTACAGGTGAGGAAACTGAGGCACGGAAGCGGGGGTAGGGGCGTGAATCGCCCACGGTCACCCAGTGAGCCAGCGGCAGAAGCAGGAATAGGACCTCTTCATTGCCTATGAAGTCCAGGATCCAAGTTCCCCACTTTGTGTTCTCATTTCCACCTGTGTAGAATGGTCTCTTGCATTGATGGTAACATTTCACACCAGGGTAACTGACACAAGGTGCAGGGCCTGGGAGACTCAGTCTCTCAGTGCTCCGGGGCTAGATCCTCTGCATAGCCCCACGGAAATCAAGGAGGGGATTTGTCTCATGCTTACACCCGATCCAGCTTAGGAAGGTGCAGGCTGGGCCGGAACTCTTAACTCGCTAAAGATCTTCTGAAAAAACTCCTACCAGGTAACTGACATGAACTTCATGCCAGGCCTTCTGTATGCACCCAGCACCAAAGCAGGCTAGTTATCTTGGTCTGGACCCCCTGGTCCCCTGGCATCCCCCTTGTACTCTGCCTAATCTTGTGCTGTTCCAGCCCTCTTGTTATGGAGCAAGCAAGCAGTGCCCCCCGCCTTGTCTGCCCTTTATGCTAACATGTGATATGCCCAGGAGAGAGCCATGCGAGGACACGGAGGGCCCAGCAGACATCTCAGCATAATGAAAGCTCTGCTGCAAAATGCTGTTGGCTGTGTGTGTGTGTGTGTAGGGAAGGAGGGTTAGATTAGCCAGATTTGCCTTTATAAATGTTGCTACGCTCTGTGTGGGCGGTGGGGGACTGGGGTTAGATCCGCCAGTTTTCTCCTTTGTAACAGACTAAGGCGAGACATAAGGAGGGGAGGGGAATCTCCCGAGGTCCAGGCAGTGCTGGAAGGGACAGGATAAAGCCAACAGGCTGTTAGATCGGGTCAGTCATTCGGACACTCCTGGGGTGGGGCGGAGTGGAATTCTTCCGCATGAATCGTCGCAGGGGAGAAACCCAAGTGGTGGATTCAAAGGGGCTGGGCTTTGACATGGGCACTTGAGGTGGATCCCGGGAAGCAGCCAGGTCTAGAGCTCAGGGGACCAAGAGAGGAGCAAGTGGCACCGAGGCCCCTGCCCAAGGGGGATGAACATTGCATCGGTCTGCAGTGTTGATGCAGGTGATGGTGAGAGAGAGGCTGGACTAGTGGTTAGGGCACTGACCTGGGAGATCCGGGTTCAGTTCCCTGCTCTGCTGAAGACTGCCTGGCGCAGTTAATCCATTTCTCCAGGCCTGTTTCCCTCTCTGTACAATAGCGCTGCTCACAAACCCATACACGAGCAGGAGGGGCTCAGGTACCCACCAATGGGGGCCAAGTCGAGAGACGATCTCCGGCACTAGAAGTCTCTCTGCTCGTACCACTAGCAGCTAAAGCCGGTGATGGTCCCACTCCCCGCTCAGCTGTGCCATGGCCTATGGCTGTAGTGTCAGCCCTGGGGGAAACGGACTCTGATCCTTGCCCTCTCTCCACCCAGCCGGCTCGAAACAGGCCTGACTGTCCTGAGAGATGGGATCCTCTTGTCTCACACTGCAGGGAGTTCCGGGTGTGATGGGGGAGAATGAGTCTCTTCTCCCAGAGGATGGGCTCGGGCTTGCACCCTCTCATGAGCAGAAGGCTGCGCTTAGGTGCAGAGTCAGCGTCAGCTAGGAGGGAGGGGTGGCAGCTCTGACCCCATGCCACATGCAGCCAGTCCCCTCTTTCCCGCTCAGCTGACCGGGCACTGAGTACGGCTTCCCAGGGAGATGCTGGTGCTGGTGGATCTACCGCTAAAAGATTCTGATTTCAGCTGGAGGGAGGGGAACAAAGAATTACCGCAAGCCCAACTCTACCCACAGCTTCAGACGGTCGTCAGCAAACGGAACTCTCTGTCTCTCTGGTCCATATATTGCGGTAGTGCCCAGAGACCTCGGTCTGGACAAGAGCCCACCTTTGCTGGGTGCTGTGCAGACAGGCCCAGTCCCGAGGAGGCTATAGTTTAAGATCAGCTGCAACAAGTGAGTGTGACAAAAAATTGGAAGGAAACAGGGCAGGAGGAGGCAGGAGGCTCCGTCAGCTGTGAATCTGTGTCCAGAAGACCAGCCAGGCTGGCAGTGTCAGGGGATGGGCTGAGAGACAGAGTGTGTCTCCTACGCCCCTCAGGAACATGTGTGCATGTTTTTCCTTTTTCCTCTCATGTACATCTGTGCATACTCTTCTCTGTGCTCTCACCTGCCATAAGAGGCTTGCCTGTAGTATGTTGTTCAGCCACTAGATGTCTCTGCATGCTGTGTAGAATTCCAGACAATGGTCCCTGGTACACAAGGGAGACAAAACTGGCACTCAAGCTGTGTGGAAGCCTGTTTGTGGCTGTTGTGGTTTTCTTTACTAAATGCCTCCTGTGGTTCCACGTACTGTGACACCGCCCACTTCCCCACCACTCCCCCACCCAGGCACGTCAGTCTTATATGATCCCCATCAGCATGGTGATGCACTGAGCATCTCACAACACTCCTGTGAGGTACAGCAGGGCTATGATCCCCATTTTATAGATGGGAAACTGAGGCACAGAGAGACTGAGTGACTTGCCCCAGATCAAACAGAGCAGAGAAAGGAACCCAGAAGTCCTAGGCTAGTGCCCTAATCTCTGGACCATCCTTCCTCACACTCACTCTTTCTACCTTTCCTTCTCCTTTATTCTGGAGGGCTCTGATTAAGACATCTCTCTCTAATGCCTCTCACCTTGCTGTCTAACCTGCCCCCTCCTCACCTGGCCTGTCTCTGGAAAGGTCAGATGATTCCAAACCTCTCCAGACTGCCACATGCAGCAGCAGGATGTTTTGCTCCATGCAAACTGCCTCAGCAAGGGCTGTCTGCAGTGATCCTTTGCGAATCTCTTTGCTAGGCAAACACCCAGGTCCACAAGCCACCACTGGCACTAGGGGCTGAGCACATGGGGGCCCTTGGCCGGCTGTCGTCTTGTGACACACACACAGCTATCTGCAGCTGCCAGAAGGGACAACTGACCCCAAAAAAGTCTCCATAAAATCAAATCACCTTCAGGGTCTCCTCCCCCTCCCTTCCCCTCCATCTCACAAACACACACACCAGATGGCTAATGAGGTGGACGCAGAGTTCAGTCCGAAAGATGCTTCGCAGTGCAGCGTTGAGCCTTGGATGGTTTTCTCGGCGTGGCGTGTCCTGCTGTCTGGTTTGCTTTGGCTGTCTGTCCCTGGAATGTGTTTGTTGGCAGGCCTGATAATGAGCCTGTAAACAGAGGATGCTGCTGGCACATGTGAGCCCTGCGTGTGTGATGGAGATGGCAACCTGCTGCTCGCGGGTGTGTGTTTATCCTTGTGTACGTGGTGCAGGTAGTAGACTGGTGTGCGAGAGAGAGAGAGGGAGTCATGCAAGTTGCAGTGTGTGTGTGTAGAGCTGTGGGGGGTGGGTAACACTGGTTGTAGCATATAGTGAGTGTATATGTGTGTAGCTGGGGTGATGCATGGGGGATGACTGTAGTGGGGAGAAGCAGGTTGTAGCATTTGGGTGATTGTAGTGGGGTAATGCAGGGTGTAGCATGGGGGATGACTGTAGTGGGGTGATGCAGGGTGTAGCACGGGGTATGACTGTAGTGGGGAGATGCAGGATGTAGCACGGGGGATGACTGTAGTGGGGAGATGCAGGGTATAGCACGGGGGATGGCTGTAGTGGGGTAATGCAGGGTGTAGCATGGGGGATGATTGTAGTGGGGTGATGCAAGGTGTAGCATGGGGAATGGCCATAGTGGGGTGATGCAGGGTGTAGCACGGGAGATGACCGTAGTCGGGTGATGGAGGGTGTAGCAAGGGGGATGAGTGTAGTGGGGTCATGCAGGGTGTAGCATGGGGGAATGACTGTAGTGGGGAGATGCAGGGTGTAGCATGGGGGATGGCCATACTGGGGTGATGCAGGATGTAGCAAGGGAGATGACTGTAGTGGGGAGATGCAGGATGTAGCACGGGGGATGACTGTAGTGGGGAGATGCAGGGTGTAGCATGGGGGATGGCCATACTGGGGTGATGCAGGATGTAGCAAGGGAGATGACTGTAGTGGGGAGATGCAGGATGTAGCATGGGGGATGACTGTAGTGGGGAGATGCAGGATGTAGCACGGGGGATGGCTGTAGTGGGGTGATGCAGGATGTAGCACGGGAGATGACTGTAGTGGGGTGATGCAGGGTGTAGCACGGGGGATGGCTGTAGTGGGGTGATGCAGGGTGTAGCACGGGGGATGGCTGTAGTGGGGTGATGCAGGGTGTAGCACGGGGGATGGCTGTAGTGGGGAGATGCAGGGTATAGCACGGGGGATGACTGTAGTGGGGAGATGCAGGGTATAGCACGGGGATGGCTGTAGTGGGGTGATGCAGGGTGTAGCATGGGGGATGGCTGTAGTGGGGAGATGCAGGGTATAGCACGGGGTATGACCGTAGTGGGGTGATGCAGGGTGTAGCATGGGGGTCTATGCATGAGCATGCATTTGGGCTCATGCCTGGTGCTGTGTGTAACTGTATCTGTGTGTGACGTAGGGGGAAGTGTAATATATGGGGGGGGGAGGGGGTATGACAAGCTGGCAGAGTCTCTCCTTGCCATGCAGGTGGCAGTGTTAGTGTGAAATGCAGCTTGTCCCAGATCCACAGGATCGGTGCTACAGCCCCAGCTTTGGAACAGTCTCTAGGAGGAACCCCTTCAGTGGGCCAGACACCCAAAGAGCTTCCCTCTTCCTCCAGGGTAAGCCGTGCGGCTTCACCACCTCCTTGGACTGGACCTCTGGGCCTTCAGCGCCCCTGCTTCACACCGCGAGCTCCGTTCAGCCACTCCAACTGAGACAGATTTGTCCACTCATCAGCGATTAAAGCAGCTCACCCAGCATTCGCACCGGCTTGCTAGTCACCTGGAACCCAGCATAGGAAGTCCTTAGGGTAGCACCGAGAACTGAAGGTTAAAGCATAATCCATTCTGGTTGGCCCAGAGCCCAGCCAAGCTGCAGTGAACCCCTCTCTGTCCATCTGACCTTCCTCAGACTCCAGGGAGAGTTCTGGCTCCTTCCAGAAATCAGATCTTATCCCCCACCTCACACCTGACAGTCCTTTGATCTCCATCTCCCTCTAGGTCCTTGGTTGCTAGGTGCCAATGTCCTAGCGTTTGGATTTGCCACTGTCTTCTCAGGTACTCCACTGATATGGACACTAAGGCCCAGGGAGCTAGGCGACACCCACCTATGTCTCCTAGCCTTCCCTGAGAGCAAACAGTCCCCAGCCACCCACTGGGTAACAATGCCACCCAGAGGGGAAACTGAGGCACGCATAGGACTCACAAAACTATTCCCACTTTGTCACACAGCTTCCAGTCTGGTTTTGTGTCTCTGTGTGATGCAAGGGCCAGGCAGGCTGGTGTCTAGGTGCCACGGTGGTGGGCGAACTAGCCATGCCCTGAGACACCAGGGATCCTGCTCTGTGTCGAGTCATTTTCAGCCTTCCCTGTCTAGCAAAGGCAGCTCCCTAGGGCTTCTCACATGCTGCCACAACTTGGCTTCCTTTCTCTTGGCTGATGGACCCCTGAGCTTCCATGCCTGGGCCTCGATCCCAGGAGAGGAGCTGAAATCCTCAAGCCGCTTTCCCCACTGCTCTGTCCAGACCTCTCGGAAGCTCAGACTCTTTCCACAAACCAAACCCGAACGAGAATTTGGAGTCTTTCAGATGAGACGTAAAAACGAAGATCCTGACCACTTGAGTCCATTCTGGCGCCTGCCTCCTTAAAATGAGACAGGCCTAGCCAATCTTCAGAGGGTTCAAAATCAGGCTCTGGCTCTGAATATTCCAGCGTGATCCCCTGATCTCTAACTACCCACCCCCACCATGGCAGTTTCAAGCAGACAGTATTTTTCTTCCTTCCTTGTTCTAATTCCCAGTGGGAGGCTGTGCTTGGGAATTGCTACATCCCACCATGAAAGCAACTGTATTTCAATGGTGGGTGTGAGGCAATTCCTATGAATGCTTTGATTGTTTAGTATTGTGGATACGAAGCTGTGTCAACCCAGACATAATTCTGTAACAAACAAATGAGAAGACTATAGCGTTCCGGAAACAGATATGCATGCATATCTAGTGATCTGCCCAGTTTGACTCCTCACCCTGCCTATTCCTAGCCATCTAGAGAAAGGGAAAATTGGCCTACTAGTTCTTAAAATGTCTGTAACCTTTAAGGAACATCGCACCACAAAGAAAGCTATTCATCTCTATTCCCTTCCAGCCCAGGCCAGGTTGGGAACCTGCAGCGGAAGGTGGGGCTGTCAATTTCGGGGCTGTGAGATCAGGAGTACTGCCTACAGTCAGATTCCCCAGGGAGTTATAAAGTGGATGATTAATGCCCATCGTTCTGCGTTCAACCCCAAAATGGCAGCAATCCTCCATAAAATGCACTTTTCTTCTGAACTGGATCCACTCAGTGCACATGCAAAGATGGGCAAAGGATTCATGGAAAACACCAGATGTCGGAAGACAAATCTTCCCCCAGTGTCACCCTTTTCCCAAGTCTTAGCTGTTTCCCAGGTGCTCTGATTAACTCTGTGTCGTAGAGCACCATCAGGCAATGCCTAAGGATCTGCGAGTGGCTTCCATTACGAGACCTGGGTTTTATGGGTCAGGGTCTCATCTGCCAAAATTGACGTGATGGTGAATGAAGTCCCAGCCCCCGGCTGATTTGGCTGGTTTTAAGTCATCGAGGGTGTCAAACAAGGGGAAGGTCAATATAGGGTGTGTATCTATCTATGAAAGTGTAGACCACATTGGCTCCCTGTTTGTGTGTGTGCGCCAGAGACGGTTAGTTTCTTAGCGTGAACTGGCTGCTAATCCTGTTGGCCCTGCAGAGCAGAGGGAGAGAGGCAGTGAACCGTGCACTGCACTAGGATACAGGACTCTTGGGCTGTCACAAACTTCCTGTGTGATCATGAGCACGTCATTTCCATTTCCTGCTCTGTGCCTCAGTTTCCCCATCCGTAAAATGGGGAGAGTGATGCTGACCTCCTTTGTAAAGTGCTGCGAGATGACAGATGAACACTTTAGCAGGGCTGGAAAACATTATTTTTTGCTTCATGCACCACCAAGAAAACTTGTCACCTAAAGTCTGGCTGCAGAATTGTCTGTTCCTCACGGCAGCGAGGTCAAACACTGCAGAGTCTCCAGGTTTCAGGCTGAGTTTGCAGGGTATAAAGGTAATTTAGGGTTGCTAAATGGAGGAAAATACAGCCTAGAGAGACTGTATGGGACTCCCACAGCATGGTGGTGTTCAGAGAGTCATTTTTATAATTTTCTGGGTTGGTGGATTGCAAAACTGGGTTTGTTTTTTGTTTTAAATGGCGAAGTTAAGAAGATATCAACTCTTTGGCGATTAAGTGACCTGCCCAGGGAGACTGTGGCAGAGCCAGGAACTGAATCCAGATTTCCTGCATCCCAGTCTAGTGTTTTAGCTGCAAGACCAGATAGGAAGCTATTACTCGTGCAGAGTAAGTACATTTCCCTGTAAGTACTTTTCCTCTGAATATTTCCATCACCTAGACACTGGGTACAGAATGCACAGCCTCCGGCCCCTGCAGCTCCTCTCAGGCTTCCTGTACTGCCATGATGTAGCTGTTGTTTTAAACAAACATTCAGGAGAGAAAATCAAACATAGTCGCTGTGAGGTACGGCACGAACGGGCCAAGGCTAATGCACTTTGTTGAGGCACAGACAGCAATTCCATAATCCCCCAGCCTGCCGCTGAGACCCTTGCAACTCATAGCAGGCGTGGGGGTGGGGGTGTGTCATCCTTAGCACCCCTGGACCTGGCCATCCTGGGCTCTGACACTGATGGCATTCTAGGCCTCCACCGGGGTTTGGGACTCATGCACAACACCTCCGCTGCTTGCTGGGGGCGGGGAGGGGGCTGTGCTGCATTGCTAAGACCCGGCAGCAAGATGGGACTCCAGGGGGGACTGAAGGCTCAAACCTGAATTCTTTTTCCCAGTGGAACTTCTGCCTCTCACATTTCCCTCCCCCCTTTTCTCTCTTCTATCCCCTCTGCCCATCCCTCCTGTCTTGCCTTACGCTTCCCCTGCCCTCATTTCACTGTCGCATGCTTCTTTTTTATCCTCCTCTCTCTCCTTTCTTTCTCCCTCCAGCATTCCCTTTCTCTTTTCCTTTCTCTCCACCTGCCCCCCCCTTGATTTCCCTTTCTCCCTTCTCTTTCCCCCCCCCCCTTTCTTTCTTCCATTTTGTCCCTTCTCCCTCTCCCCTTGTGTTACCCCCTTCTCCTGCCTTACTCCACCCCCTCCCCATTCTTCACCCCTCCCTCCATCCCTCCTGCCTCCTTCCCCCTCTTCTCCTTGTCTCTCTCCCTCCATCTCTCCTGCCTCATTCCCCTCTTCTCCCAGTCTGTCTCTCCCTCCATTCCTTCTATCTCATTCCCACTCTTCCCATCCTTCCCCCCTCCTCCCTCCCTCTTCTCCTTGTCTCTGTCTCTCCC
>NC_048319.1:5963803-5982990 GCF_013100865.1 Trachemys scripta elegans | reverse complement strand
CCCCCCCCTCCCCACCCCTATCCCACTGATCAGCCCCTCCAGGGTGGGGAGGAGGCTGAGCGCCAGGGGGAGAGGCCAGGGCTGACTGGGAGGCCAGGCGATGCTTTGGCAAGAGGGCACCTTGAGCTGTCCCTGGAGAATGGAGGGGCTGAGAGGAGCCCAGGTTCCGTCTTACACCTTCCCCTCCCGTCTGGCCCTGGGGGCGCGGGAGCCCTGA
Source organism: Trachemys scripta elegans (assembly GCF_013100865.1). Taxonomy (NCBI): domain Eukaryota; kingdom Metazoa; phylum Chordata; order Testudines; family Emydidae; genus Trachemys; species Trachemys scripta. The sequence goes on along the minus strand of NC_048319.1, from coordinate 5,982,773 downwards.
TCCCCAGCTGAAGCAGCAGCCCCATCTGAGCAGGCACCAGGCCTCCGGCTTCCCTTGGGGACAGGGAGTGAGGAACCCAAGCTGGGTGCCTTTGACAAGGGCATCCCTTAGCCTTTCCCCAGGGCTGGGCGTTTCCTCCACCTAGGAGGCCTCTGAACCCCTTAGCCCTCCCACCAAGGTGCCTGTAACCAAACAGGAAGCCATCACAGTGACCCAGCAGTGTTCAGAGACCCGGCTTTGTCCGGGGGTCACTCCCAGAAAGGCAGAAATGGGAAGGCAGCTGCAAGGAGCGGGAATAAAATATGGCCCAGCCCAGTGGGCAGTGGTGCCCCCCTCCCCTCAGTCTAATATTCCACAGCAGTCGGCTTCTCCCTGCCACCAGCACGGGGCTGGCCATGTAAACAGACCGGTGGAAGGTGGGGTGGGCATAACAGCGGCCGCGGCTCTGGTCTCTCCCCTTATTTAAACATCAGTGATGCAGCAGCTTTGTGTGTGTCTCTCTCCCCTCCTGCACTACAGGATGTTTTAATGAGGCCAGATTGTGTTACTAGCTTTAATTCTCCAAGGTGGGTGAAGCCAGGTCCTCGGCGCTGAGGGTTCCCAGCAAGATTTTCATCCGGCACCATGGGACTAGCGCCCCTTGGGACTCACCAAGCAGAACGCAAGCTACTGCAGCGGCGTCTGTGTCCTTTCCATCTGGCGTGTCACACGGTAGTCTGTCGTCCCTGCCGCCCCAACCTCCTCTGCCAAGCCCTCAGGAGAGCTCTGACTGGTCCCAGTGTTTGCAGAGCTAAATGCAAACTGCTGGGGGGAGGCGTATGATCTGATCAAATCTGGTACAGCTTTGGGGGGTTTTGTGGTTATTATTGGGGGCTGAAAGATTGCCCATCACCCACACTCTCCAAAGCAAGAGACTCTGCAGAGGATGCAGCTGTCACCAGACATCTGGGTGCTCAAGCCCGCTTGGGTACCATTTTCTTCCTCCTTCCCTTCTTCCTGCTCTACCTGCGTCTCTCTCTCTCCGGCAGCGTTTTGCAAGGAGCAATGCAGGCTGTCTCCCCCGCTGGAGAGTAGGAGATGCAGAGCACCCATGCGGCGGACAGAAAGTCTTGCAGTTAGTTCCAGCCCCTCTGTTGTGGTAGCCACTTAACCTTGTTTCCTGAACCAATGGGCTGTTTTATTCCCTTGATGGCTTTTGCTGCTGCTTTCTGTCCCTTTATATGGGCATTTCAATAGAGGATTGAACTGAATTCCAAAGCGGTGTGTGGGGAATTTGGGGGATCTTACTTATCTGTATCCAAACAGCACCTACAAGATCAGGGCCCCGTGGTACTAGGGGCTGTACAAACATGCAGTGAGAGATTGTCCTTGGCCCCAAAGACAGGCCAGACAAGGGGTGGGAGGCAAATCCGGGGGAAATGGTTTGGCCGAGGTCACACAGCAGATCAGTGTCAGAAGAGGGGTCTCCTGACTCCCAGCCCAGTGCCCTCTCTCCATTGGCTCAGGCTGTGTTTATTGGAGGAACAGGCTGTCTGGGGAGGTAACCTCTGGTTACATGCTTGCGGGAGCGCGTGTCAATGGTTCTGTAGTGTTTCTCTAGTTCCTGTCCGCTGACAGCGATTCCTTACAGGAATTCTCCAGCAGGTCCCATCCAGTGGATCTCCTTCCCCCGCTCCCCATGGTGGGGTCCCTCTCAGGGAAGGCCATATATGCTGTAGGGCTGAAACATGACCGAGATACTCAGAGGCAAGGCTCCCTGATATATAATATAAGGAGATATTCCTATCTCATAGAGCTGGAAGGGACCCTGAAAGGTCACAGAGTCCAGCCCCCTGCCTTCACTAGGCAGGACCAAGTACTGATTTTTGCCCCAGATCCCTAAGTGGCCCCCTCAAGGATTGAACTCACAACCCTGGGTTTAGTTGGCGAATGCTCAAACCACTGAGCTATCCCATTCTAACAACCTGTAGGGTCGTTAATCTTTTTCTATGAGTCTCTGGTGTAGCCAGCTCTACTTTTCCCCTCCCTGTCAATTACCACCACACATCATTTGTCCTGAAGCATTAATGCGGAATAAGCAGCTAGCATAAAGAGCGTGATTCACACCAGCGTAGAAAGGAAGGATCCGCTCCATAGAAATCAATTCAGTCCCAGTGGTTTCAGGTCAGAATCTGCCCCGAATGTCTCTCCCCCGCCCCCTCTTCATTCCATTTGTCGTCGCTTTGTTCTAACGTTATCTGGGGTGGTGCGTTTAAATGGTATTAGAGCGTAACTTGCATTGACATCTGTTTGTTTCATCTTGACATTGTAGTGTCATCTCCATTGTCTGTCTTGACCTTGTCATAATGAGATCAGGGTGGCAATGCTTGAGCTGTGTTTAAGAGAATTAGGAATTACCAGGGCCAGGAGCTACTTCTCGCAGACAGACAGTGGGACCATTTCAAAGCCTTTCTTTTAAATTGTGTTGAGACGAGAACAGACAGTGCCTTGCACTTTTGTGGCGCGTTCATTCAGGGCTCTGCAAACGCTGTCCATTGTGCGTCGCTACTCCCCTGTGAAACGTCTCCTCCTCCTCTATCATGTTTTACGGCAGACAAGACACTGACGTCCCCGATTCTGCAATAGGTTCTGTGTCAGCAACTCCATGTGCTGGTTACAGAAACTCCTGATGCCAGTGGAGTTTTGCCCGGGCACCAGGCTCTGCTCTTTCAGAGCGCCTGGCGGAATTGGGGACTAAGAGATTTGCCCAAGATTACGCAGTGAGTCAGTGTTAGAACTGGGAATCAAAATCCATGCGTTATTCGTTGTGATGGGCTTCAATCACAAGGTCATCTGGTAGGCAGCAGCGAGGACAAAGAACTAGACGGCAACAGCCCTGGGTTCTGTCCCCAGTTCTGCCACCAACCTGCTGTGCGACCATGGGCACGTCACTTCCTCTCTGTGTTTTTCCCCCCACTCCCATCCTTTGACTGTTTTGTTTATTTAGGCTATAAACCCTTTGCGGACAGGGACTCATTTGCTGATATCACCTGGGGCATTTAGGTGCAGAATAAAAAGAATTCATAACAAATCCATCCTGTTACATTCACAGATTTAATACATACACACAGAGAGCAAAATCCGGGAAGAATTTATCTCAGAAATCATATCAAGGTGCATACGGATTTGGCTTTATTTGATTTCCACTCTACATGTTAATGCTTATGCCAAATGATATTTCTCGTACCAAAATCTGATCAGGATAATGGAATGTGTTTCCAGCAATGTTTTCCTTGCAAGATCCATTTTCTCAGTTTAAGATAAAATCATGCCCATCTGCATATGTGACATCACTTCATAATCGCACCCATTTGCAGAATGTATCTCATCACAGGCAGAGCACTATAATTATTCATGCAAAATGCAAGGGGGAGATATGCTGCAGGAGCTAAAGTCCCTATTCACACAAATATTGAATTACTAGGAGGCAACAGGGTGACTGTTTCGTATCACTAGTTGCAAATCTGATAAAAACCTTATAAATGACATGTTGAAACATACGATGCAGAATTGACCCACCCAGTGATGAGCTGTCTTCTGTTACCCATTCCATTTATTTCCTGTTCCTGGTGCCTTTTTAAAAATGTCTGGTTAGCGCTTTTATCCCCGGTTGAAGCTAAACTTTAAAGCTAAGATGGGACAGATAACTAAGAGTCAGGACTCATGGGTTCTTTTCCCAGTTCGGCAGTGGCCTTGGGCAAATTGCTTAATTTCTCTAAGCCCCAGTTTATCCCTCTGTAAAATTGAGACATAGAAGGGTGAGGAGATGTAATACACCAAAACATGGTTGTGAAATGCTTTGAGATCTGTGGATATAAGTCACTAGAATAGCACAAAGTGTTGTTATAAAAGAGTTTTACTTCCAGCTGATAGGAACAAACGTACTGGGCAGACACAAGGTCCATCTAGTCCTGTAGCCTGTTTCTGACAGGGGCTAGTGCCAGATGCTACAGAGGAAGGTGCAGGAAACCCCACAGTAGACAGATGTGGAATAATCTGTCCCCACGTTAGGATGCATCCTGATTTCTAGTAGATAGAGCTTGGTTTAAGCCCTGAAGCATGCACACGACCCGGGAACGTTAAAAACGAGAGCAACGCACTGTGGATGAGTCAGTTCGTTGCGGCTGCAAATGTGTGTGTGTGTCTGTGTATTTGCTTTGGGACTGAGAAACTCAGAGTTCAGGCTGAGGATCAAAACGTGCCTAAGGAATGACCGGGAGTCCTGTAATCTGACTCAAAGGCTCCATTTCCCTGCAACTGCAGATGGGAAATAAACCCGGGCAAACTGCAGGTTTTTATTTCTGGTGAGGTCCTGCTGGTGAAGCAATGGCTGCTGAGCTACCAGGCAGGGATATGTCAAAGCAAGTGTTATGGCAGGTGTGTGTTTTCGATAAACACTTTTGTGCCACTTAGCTGAAGCCTTTAGACCCATGGCAAGTTGCCCAGGTGGCTTTTGATGTTGCAACGCATGCAGCTTCTGCTCTAGTCGTTTTACCAGAATTTGTATTGCTTCCCTGGGATGTCTGGCCTGTTGTTTCTGGGGGTGGTTTTTTAAAATGACACCTTAGCTCCGTATTTATCTGATGCCCTCTCTCTGCGAGCGGAGAGACCGCTCTGATGAACTGGTTATTACTGATATCTTTGGTGATTCTTCCTTGCTAGGGCATTAATGCAAAGTGCTCATATTTGATAAATGGGAGACAGACTTGGTAGTTTGTTCATCAGGAACATAAACTAGCAACTGCTGCTTCAGGGACATGGTTTAAGGGTTTGGGAATCTTTTTGGATGCCTGCTAAGAATGCTGCAAAGCAGTCCCCCAAAGGATCCATACAGGTCATTGGTGGTCACGGCACACACAGCTGTGTTGGAATCCTTGGTGGCCACGGCACACACAGCTGTGTTGGAATCCTTGGTGGCCACGGCGCACACAGCTGTGTTGGAATCCTTGGTGGCCACGGCGCACACAGCTGTGTTGGAATCCTTGGTGGCCACGGCACACACAGCTGTGCTGGAATCCTTGCGTACTTGACTATTTGAGATTGGGTTCAATAATGTAGGTCTCACTGGATCTTAAACACTTGGGCCAAACTTTTCAAACCTGGTTTGTACCGTTAGGCTCCCAAACCCACTTAAATAAGTGGCCCGATTCCTTTTTTCAAAAGTGGTGGTGGCCCACTGCTCCCGTGAACTTCCGGTGGATATGTGGGTGTGCAGCTTTTCTGAAAACCAGGTTGTTTATACTTAGGTGCCTCAATCTTGATTTAGGAGCCTAACCTTAGACAACTCGGTATGACACTTTTGGCCTTAGGGCCTGGTCTAAAAGGTGCTGAGCACCCACAAAGCCAGTGGGTGGCAGTGTAGAATGTGGAAATCAGGGCCTTGCTCTTTGTGTCTTTAAATCCTTATTTATCCCGATGGCTCTTAACCTTCAAGCAGCATCATGACTAATTAAATGTGGAATTGGTTAATGGTAGGGGGGATGCCGGTTCCTTCCCTGCTATTACACGAGTCATGTGTTGCTTGTTTACTCACCCTAAATTTTCTGCTTTCTGCACTCTGGTAATGAAGCATATTCTAGGCTGGGCTGGAAAAATATTTGATGGTTGCACTGTTTCGTTTTCTCTGGCATTCTGTTGCTGGGGATTAGTTTACAAATGTTCTCTGCTCTGAATCGCTGACCGCGGTGAGCTGTCCGTGGTGCTGAATTCGAATGAACTCAAGATTTCAGCCTAGGAGGAATCGTATCATAGAATCGTAAGATTGGAAGGCACCTCGAAAGGTCATCTAATACAGTCCCCTACCATCATGGCAGGGCTAAGTATTATCTAGACCATCCCTGACAGGTGTTTGTCCAACCTGCTCTTAAATATCTCTAATGATGGAGATTCCACAACCTCCCTAGGCAATTTATTCCAGTGCTTAACCACCCTGACAGTTAGGAAGTTTTTCCTAATGTCCAACCTAAACCGCCCTTGCTGCAATTTAAGCCTGTTGCTTCTTGTCCTATCCTCAGAGGTTAAGAAGAACAATTTCCCCCCCTTCTCCTTGCAATAACAGTTTTCAAGTACATAAAAGGTTATCATGTCCCCTCTGAGTCTTCTCTTTTCCAGACTAAACAAACCCAATTTTTTTCAATCTTCCCCCATAGATCATGTTTTCTAGACCTTTAATCATTTTTGTTGCTCTTCTCTGGACTTTCTCCAATTTGTCCACATCTTTCCTGAAATGTGGCGCGCAGAACGGGCCACAAGACTCCAGTTGAGGCCTAATCAGCAAGGAGTAGAGCGGAAGAAGTACTTCTCGTGTCTTGCTTACGACACGCCTGCTAATACATCCTAGAAGTAGTGTTTGTAGGAGGAATGGGGTTGATCTGATTGTTTGCCCTGTTGTTGCATCTGCAGTCTTGAAATTCCAGTGTTAACATTTAAAAGGATTAGTGCAGGCTTCTGCGCTGAGGGAGTTTAGAACTCTTAAGCGTCTGGGACAAGTTCTCAGGAAATAGTGGTAAGGAAGTTACACTGACATTGGCAGACCCCGTAGCGGAGGCAAGGACAGAAAGTTTTGCTTCGGCCGGGCCCCTGGGACCCTGAGTCGGGCAGAGCTACCCTCGAGAGTCTTAGGGGTGTTTTGGGATCTAGCTTGTTGAATTTGGGGCAAGATGGCTTGTGCGGTTGTTAATAGATTTGGGGGCCTTTCTCCTCTGTCAGTCTCCCCCTACTCCAGCGTTCCTTGAACTCTAAGCCCCCCCCCGGGACTTTGAAAGGGAAGGGGAGTGGTCTTGTGGTTAAGGTGCGACAGGGGACCGTGGGAGACCTGGGTTCGATTCCCTCTCTCTGCCTCAGGTTTCTGTTGGTAGAATGGAGATAATACTTGAGTCACAGGACTAGCTTGACTAATACAGGTGAGGCCCTCAGATTACTGTGACGTCTGGGTAGGTGGAATCCCCACCACCTACCCGCTCCCTGAGGAGGTCCCGGTGGAGCTCTCTTGCCACCCGTTGCTGCCTCCTTGACCGGCTAGAGGGGGACCCTAAGACACAAAGCGATTAGGTGACTTGCTCAAGGTCATACAGGAAGGCTGTGGCGGAGCTGGGAATAGACCCCAGGCCCTCAATACAAAGCCACTAGACCATACTGCTTCTCTCTCCTCTCAGCTGCGAATGTTCCCTCTGCATCCTCGGGGGATAATTGAAGGGTACCTTGGAGACGCACCCCGTGCTGTGCTCTGAAGTCATAATTGTGCAGCTGTGACATCACTAGCTGTTGCCATGGAAACGTCTCAGGTGCAGGCTGTCACTGGAGAAAGGTCAGGAGGCTGGCTGCAAAGGGAGAGCTGCGTTTCCTTTTGAAAGATGCAGGTTTAATTCTATTCATGTGCCGGCCTTTATGGGGGAGAGAATGCAGGGGGGAGAGGACAGCCAACCTCCCCCCCTCCCAAATATATACTAGCTCCTTAGCCAGGAGTGACCATGTATATCTGTCTGCTTCCCCTCTCTGGGTTTTCTGTGGCTTGCACCTGCCTTTGCTTCGGTCCTGCGGCTTTGAGACCTTTTATGCGACGAGGTGCCCCCAGGAGCTGCACGAATAAATTGCTATCATTAGAGTAAGCGATGAAATACCCACCCATGTAGAAAATGAGGCTCTTCGGAGCAGCGGCATCACCCAGTGCTTACAAAAACCGCATCCCGGCCCCGTGTCGTTATCTTATCCAGCAGGGTATCTGGTGCACGGGGACGAGAGGCTGGGAATGAGCCGCCCCAGCCAATTGCTCAGAGACACCCGGAGGTTAGACAGAGGGACCCCGGGGGGATGCAAGGGCGCACTGGTTGCGTTCCTGGCTACGGCGAGAGGAGGGGGTGCACGTGTTTTTCTTTAGCATCGGGCTGTTAAACCCGCAGCGTTCTCTCCGTGTGTCCCCCCCACACACACACACACCCGCGTGGACACATGACTGCTCTGCTGCAAGGGGTTGGTGTGTTCCCGGAGAGGGTGAGCACCATGTTAACGAGGAGACGGGAGCAGCATGCTGATGTTAGGATGGGGCCGTGGGGCTCTGCTTCGACCTTGCAGGCACTTGGGAAAGGTCGTTGCTGGCCCTGAAGGGGTGGGGAAGGGCCCGGGGAGTTGGGGCCGGGTGGAAAACACATTGGGGAGGCGAGAGTAGACCCCCAAACCTTAATCCACCCCCCCTCCCTCCGTCTAACGGAGGTTGCAGGAAGCACGGGCTTAAGCTGCAGTTGTACGTGATTCAAACCCAGCCTCTCTCTGGAGGCAATCCCTGAGAGAGAGAGAGAGAGGCTCCCTTCCCCCTCCCCGCCACTTCCCCCCTTCCACGTGGAGCCTCTGGGGAGACGGGGTTCCTGGGGTCAGTGCTCTGTCCCTTCCCAGGACAGATTTCCACCTCTGGGCCCTGAATGGCTCCGGGTCAGAGGACACCGATCCGGCTTGTTCTCGGAAGGGAAGCGCTCTCAAGGGGTTAGAGCAGGAGACGGGGAGTCAGGACTCCTGGGTTCTGTTCCCAGCTCCAGCGCTGCCTTCCCGGCATGACCAGGAAGGACGAGGGAGCCGTGAGAAGCTCAGGCAGTTGGGTGGCCAGTAGGCCCCGGGTTGCTGAATTGGGGTCCGTGCCCCTTGTCCCTGCAGTGCCTCCCCCAGCCTGGTTGTTTGTCCCAAGTGATGGGGGGTTGCAGATCCTTCAGGCTGATGGAGCTCGCTACATTTCCTGCTGTTTCGTCTCCTTAGCTCCCGTTTTATCATCCAGCCCGATGCTGATCCGGCACCTTGAACGTGCACAGACCTAGCGTTAGAAAATCCCCTGCCCCGCAGAGCGTGGGGCCCTGCAGACACCCCCACCATGGGTGACCTCATCCAGCCATTGGACTGCACGTGTTTGCAGTCAGGCCCTACTCCAGACAAGCACAGAGCCCCACTAGGAGGAGGGTGAAGGAAGGGAGGAGAACGGGGGGCAGGTTCCAGAGAGCTGGGTTTGGGGGAGGAGGGACCGGACACACGGGGAAGCTTTTCCCGGCAGCAGGTATGAGGCAGGGATGGGGAGGAGAGGGAAGTGGGACAAGGGATTATCTGGCATCAAGGCGCCACATGGCATGTTGCCCATTGTACCTAAATGCTGCTGCCACACCGCCCCTCCGGGGTAGAGCTGGCAAATCGACCCGTTACGGGGTGACTCCACCCTGCGCTGCTCGGAGCCCCACACGGAGCTCTATTTCCCACCCCAGCTTCCAGGAGGGTCCCGCCTGCAGGGGGGCGTTGTGAGGGTGGGCAGGGGCGGGAGCACAGTAAACCAAGAGGGAATGCGGAGGGCTTGTCGGTGATGTCTCCATCTGCTCTGCCTCTCCAGGTTCTACTGGGACTTCACGATGCTTCTCTTCATGGTGGGCAACCTCATCATCATCCCGGTGGGCATCACCTTCTTTAAGGAGGAGACCACGGCCCCCTGGATCGTCTTCAATGTGGTCTCTGACACGTTCTTCCTCATGGACCTGGTGCTGAACTTCCGCACAGGGATAATCATCGAGGACAACACGGATATCATCCTGGACCCGGAGAGGATTAAGAAGAAGTACCTGAAGACCTGGTTCGTGGTGGATTTTGTCTCCTCCATCCCCGTGGATTATATTTTTCTCATCGTGGAGAAGGGCATCGACTCGGAGGTGTACAAAACGGCCCGGGCCCTCCGCATCGTCCGCTTCACCAAGATCCTCAGTCTGTTACGTCTGCTGCGCCTTTCCCGGCTCATCCGCTACATCCACCAGTGGGAAGAGGTAAGGGGCGTCTCTCGGCCCGTTGGCCTTTGGGCACCTGCCTGCCCCTGAGGCCGGCTGGGCTGCGTTCCCGTCCTCCATCAGAGCACAGGCAGCTTCTTCTGGTGCTCTGGCCCAGAGTCCAAAGGGCTGAGATGGATGAGATCAGGCCCCACAGCTCGAGGAGATGGCTAAGACGGGGCGGGTTATGGCTCAGTAGCCAAAGGTGCTGGTTGCTTAGAACTCCCGCCAAAGAGTCCTGTGCCATCGGCCCCTCTGAAAGCAGGTTCTTGCTCCCAGACGTGCACTGGGTTTTGCTGGTAGGGGCCCCTGCCCGCTAGGAATGGATGAGACCTGGCAAACTCATCTCACACAGGCCATGGTGAAATGACTGGCTGCCCCTAGTACAACAGGCCTGGCCTGGATTTTCCTGTCATCCTAGTAATAATGGGATCGCGTCTAACGTATTGTCTCGCTGGCTCAGAGTGCTTTACAACCCTAAACTAAGTCTCCTGGGATCCCAGAGCTGGGGACACCGAGGCACATGCACTGAATGACTTGCTCGAGGTCATCCAAGGAAGACGTGGTCAGAGCTGGGAATTGAACCCAGGGATCCTGCCTGCCAGTCTCCTGCACTAACCGCTAGTCCACACTCCCGCCTTCATTCAGCTTGTGGCCAGCCTGGATTATTGTTAAGCCCCTCCCACCCCACCCATGTATTACCCCTGCATCTCCTCCTGCACCCCAGAGATGGCATGGTTGGGGACACCAGTCTTTGAAGGGTGCCAGCCTGGCCACTGAGCCAGGGTCTCACCCCACAAACCCTCCCCTGGATTTAGCTCCCCGCCCCCTCTGTGCCAGTCCCCTTTCCCCTTGGTGCCAGCCTGCATAGCCAGCTCCTCCCCAGCTGGAGAGGCTGGTGACGGGGGTCGGTTAGGGTGTGTATCGTCACCCCCACTTCCCCACCCCGGACTGAGCGTCGCCCAGCTGACAAACCCTTTGTTGTGCTCGCCAGCTGAGCCGGAGGCTAAGCCCACAGGCACCCGCCTGTGTGGATCCGTATTTGTGTCCGGAGCGGGAGGGAGTTGGGACGTGGTTACCTGAGGCGTATGTTGCAACTGTGTGTGTGTGTTTTTGGGGGTGGTGTCTTTTGAGGCTCCCTTTGAATTGGGCAGGCCGGTCCTTCCAATGGAGGGCAGCCCTGGGTCAGCCCTGGGAGGGGATCGCATCCCGCAGCCCAGGTCATGGATCAAGACTCCGTTGCGCTAGGCGCTGTACAGACAGAACCAAAAGCCAGTCCCTGTCCCAGAGAAGTGTCAGTCTAATACACAGGTGTCTGCGGCGTGTGTGTGGATTCAGTGTGCTGTGTGCGCACACGGGGAGACGTGAGTGCCTCCGGGATTGTGTGTCTGATAAGTGTGCGCTGTCCATTTGTATGCCTAGAAATGTGACTGGACATCAGTGCGTGTGTCTAGGCACGGGCGTTTGTGTGTGCATATTCACACCCTCGTGCGCAGAGACAGTGTGGACTAGTGAACTGGAGCCCGGAGCACCACTGCCACTGACTCGACTTTGAGCAAATCCCTTCCCGCCCCCGCCTCAGTTTCCCCTTTTGTAAAACAGGCTGTCTCACAAGGACGGCTGGGAGGATTCATTGTTGTGTTTTCTTACCTCCAAGGCACTTAAGGACACGCGAAGCGCTAAGGAACGTGCTATGGGGCAGGTGAGGGTTGGGCGTGTAACTGTGTAGATGGGTGTAGCGGTAAAAAAAGAAGTGGGTAAACTGCATTAAACCCCGAAGTCCCCACATGAGAAGTAGGAAAATTCCCTTACCCTCAACTACGCTGCATGGGGCATGGGGGTGTTATGTACACCCGGGGCTGTGCGGGTGACCTGGGATGTCCCTCTGCCTGCATGTGCGGTGTGTGTAGCGGTTGCCTCTGTGTGTGGTGTGTGTACCCAGTTGCCGGTGTCTGTGCTGGTTGTTGTGTGCCAGTTGCCAGTGTGCGTGTGTGGTGTATCAGTTGCCTGTGTGTGTGTGATGTGCGTACCAGTTGCCTTTGTGATTGTATGTACCGATTACCTTTGTGTGTGGTGTGTGTACTGTTTGCTGGTGTGCATAGTGGTAGCCTGTGTGTGTGTGTGTGGTGGAGTGTATATCAATTGCCTTTGTGTGGTGTGTGTACCGGTTACCGGTGTGTACTGTTGCTGGTGTGCGTAGCGGTAGCCTCTGTGTGTGTGTGTGTGTGTGTGTGTGTGTGTGTACCAGTTGCCGATGTGTGTGGTTTGTGTACTGTTGGTGGTGTGCGTAACAGTAGCCTTTGTGTGAGGTGTGTGTACCGGTTGCCGGTATGTGTGGTCTGTGTACTATTGCTGGCATGTGTAGTGGTAGGCTCTGTGTGTGTGGCGGGGTGTGTACCAGTTGCCGGCATGTGTCAGTTAGTTTCCTGACCGCGTTGCAGGCGCTGTTGGCCGTGTTGGGAGCGCTGTCTGTGGCACGGGAGCAGGGCCCGTCACCCGCTGCTCCCAGAGCTGCCCCAGGACCGCGATGGGCCATGAACTGCCTGCGGCTCCCTGGCGTCTCTCGCTGTCTGTGGGCGAGGGGAGGCTGGGTGCGAAGGCAGCGCCAGCGCCCGGCTCCGAGCGGCAGAGGGGATGGGATTGAGTAATGGCTCTGCCGCCCAGGCAGCGCTGAGACGGTCTGCAGTGCGGAGGCTGAGCACGGCGACATCAGCCCGGGAGGTCTCTGGGCTCTCCCCGCCGGCCGCTCTCTCTCCTCCGCAGTCCAGCCTGGCGAGCTCGGGGGGCTCTGGGCTGGCGTTTTGCAGCTGGAAACTCCAGGGCCTGAGGCTGCGTCTAGCACAGAGAAGCCGACCAGACTGAGCTTTGAAGGTCACGGCCATCCAGGGCTGCCAACCGCCAGCCTTGGCCTATCTAAACAGGGGCCAACTGATGGGGTAGCGCCACCCGGTGGGTGCCCTTCTCTCTGCCCCTGCTGGGTGGTTGTTTTGGCAGGGGGAGGGCGTGCTAATAAACGGTTTGGACTTGGGAGTTCCTGGTTCTTGGGGCTGATTTCTGAAGCCCTCCAGCTGCTCAGCCCAGCCCCCTTGCTTCACCCCTCAGATCTCCGTGCCCGGGGTGGGCGGGGGGCCTGGGAGACGCCATGAGAGGCGGCTGCTTTGTCCCTAAATTCCCTCGTCTCCTCCCGTCTGAAGATGGCCTCTCAAAACCATCCCCAGCTGCCTCGCCGCTAGCAGGAAGGGGAGCGAGAGACCCGGGCTCCTCGACGGGGGCCTGCCTCTGTCGCCCCGACTCTCCGTTTTCTTCCGGGCTCCCTGCCCAGCTCCTGATCGCCTTGTGGAGAGACAGGTTTGCCGGGCCTCATCCCAGACTTTAGGAGGAGTTTTCCCATGACCCAGAGCCTGCCACCCGCTCTCAGCTCTGCTCCACGGACGCTCGACGCTTGGCTCTGGGAAGGGAGCCTTGGCAAAGTCCTACGGATGGTGCCACCTATGCTATGCCTGGCTGTCTTCTGCCTAGGTGACCCCAAATGCTCCCCCACACACACCCGTGACCCCACACACACACACACACAGCCTCACTGAGACTGGCTGTCAGTGGCTGATTAGCATGGCCCAGGCATTTAAACTCCATCAGAGCAGTGGATGTGTCGGTGCACATCCAGTCGTGTTTTCACGCACATCCGTTTGCCTGTCACCGGGGTCGGTGCTTATGCTCCATGTTCACAGTGGCATCTGAACTGGGGATTTCCTGGCAATGGGATGTGGGTCTAAAGGGAGTTGGAACGGGGGCCAGTGGGGGGCCGATGATCAGAGATCAGAGCAAGGAGCTGCCAGGTTCTAAACCTGACTCTGACCCAACTCCTGGGCCAAACTGCATCAGTTGCGCCACGTTTCCGTGCCTCAGTTTCCCCACCTGTAATATAGGGATGGCATTTACCTAATCCTTAAACCCTCTCTGGGTGTCAATGGGGACAAGGGATCGGGCACTTAGATTCCTTCCCCGACACATTGCAGAGCAGAGGCTGAGACGTCAGCACTCTGGGGCCTTTGAATCCGAGGGAACTTTGGAGTGATTGGGGCGGCAGAGACCATCTTCCTCTGATGTCACAAGGTGACGTCACAGGCTGTGGGTGTGACAATGCCAGGAGCAGGGGCAGTCTCACCCGACCCTTGCCCGAGGGAGGTCACTGGCACACTCCTGGTGTTTCCCCTGGTGATTCCTTGCTGGGGCTGGGCAGGGATTGGGATCCCTAAGGGGAGGTTGGGATTTGGGGGTCACCCCCAGCTTTGAGGGCAGCATGGGCTTCTGGGTTTGCTTCCTGCTGAACCTGGCCTATGTGCGGGGCCCTGACTCGGGTTGCTGCTGGAACGCTCGGCAGGGGACCCCAAAAAGCCCGTGCTGCCCCGGCAAGAAGCTGCCCCATGCTGTGAGGAATCGCGCCAGGGAAGCGCCGCTCACACTGGATCAGAGCTGACAGCCGCTCACCACCGTGGAGCCGTCAGCGAGGAGCGTGGCCCTGCGCCGTGACCCAGCTCAGGAGGGGGAGAGCACAGCGCTGTCGTTCCCTTGGCTCCGCGGATGCGGGAGGCTCCTTCGGCATAAGCACAGGGACCCCCTGGTGCCCAGAGCTCCAGGGAGCTGCTTCCCTGCACCTGCCTGGCAGGGGAGCTGAGGCTGACCCATTCAGGGCTGGAGAGTGGATTCAGATTCTTGCTTTGGGCCTCACTTTTGTGTCACCATCCCCTGTCTCTCCCATCCTGCCCCTCTGCCTGAGTCCCTGCGTGGGGGCTCACGGGGGTGTAGTACAGGGGCTCTCAACCTTCCCAGACTCCCGTCCCCCTTTCAGGAGTCCGATTCGTCTTTCACCTCACTGCAAAACGACTCGCTGACAAAATCCACCATAAAAATACAAAAGCGTCACAGCAAATTGTTACTGAACCATGGCCGACGTCGATCTGGAATGTAAATCCCGTACTTCCATTTCTGTGTACAGGCTACAGAGCAGTGTGAACAAGTCATTGGTTGACGTTTTAATTGGTGCTGACTTTGTGGGTGCTTTTTATGTAGCCTGTTGCAAGACTAGACAAATCTCTAGCTGAGTGGATGTACCCCCTGGAAGATCTCTGTGCACCGCCTGGGGTTTGTGTACCCTGGTTGAGAACCACGCTGTAGTACATAGGAATTGGGTAATATCCCTTTCATTAGTTTGGGAGCCCTCAAGTGGGGCTTTCCCCTACTTCAAGCCCCCAGCTAACGAGCTGAAACGGGAGAAAGGAAGACTCGTTATCTCTGCTTACAGCTGAGGCCCAGAGAGAGAAAGTGACTGGCCCAAGGGAGTTGGTGTCCGAGCTGGGAACGAATCCCCACCTCCTGGATCCCCGTTCCTTCACCTGTCAGGAGCATGATGGCAGGAAACCAGCCTCGGCCGGCAGGACTCGCTGCTCCGCTCGCTCTTTTCCATCTCTTCCGTCTATAATTCCTTCCGCTCCTGTCAGGGCCGTGCGTGGACGGAGCAGCCCTGCCTGTGGCCAGCTCCCTCCCCGGCAAATAGCTCCTATTAATAACCACGGCGGCCATTCGGAATAAATGGTTTAATTTCGTGCCGCCTGCTTCCTTCCGCAGAACGGGCCTGCTGGAATAACGCCACCCCTACAAAGGGGGAGGCGGGAATGTGCCGGATGGGCGAGTGCTGGCCTGGCCCCGTCCTGTGGGCGGCCAGGGACATTGCATGGAAAAGGGAGGGGATGTCTGCACTGCAAAAAAAACAACAAACCACCCTGGGGCAGCAAGTCTCAGAGCTGAGGGTCAAGTAATGTAGTTTGTGTTGGGAGGCTACAAGTAGGGTAGGCGTTCCCAGGCTCTGAGACACGCTGCCATGTGTATGTGTGTGTGTGTGTGGGGGGGTTTACCTGCAGAGTACCTATGTCCTTCGGCAGGGAAGTCAATCCCCTGCGCGCTGTGTGACCAAGTGTGTCCGTCCCACTGTTCTGAAAGCTGAGCCTCGACAACCGGAGAATGACCCCTCCCCGCCCCGTGCTGTGTTCAAGGCCTTCATTCATCCCTCTCCCCTCCTGTCTCTCTCCCCGCCCGGACTCCTCCTTCCTCTCTTTGGATGACCCAGTGCCGTCATGACGTGTTGACGTTTACAGTATCATCGTCACCCCTGGAAACACATAGGACCGTTCCCACCTCAGAGCAATTGTTTCAGGCTCTCTGCAGACTCAGGCTGATGCTGCTGCATTGGTCCCCCGTGGCTCGTGTTTGCAAGGTTTGCTGTAACCGGTAGAGACTTGGGGTTTTTTACTGAAAGTTTGGATGATGGCCAACAATTGAGAGGTTTGTCCTTGCCCCCCGCCTTCCCGTTTAAACACACCCCCATTAGGACATGCTGGCCTACCCCAGGCCCTGCTTTGGACACTCAGAGGTATCTCTGCATCCCATGTTGTCAAAGACCCCCTGGATGGTCTCATCTCACAGTGCAGCTCCCGCCAGTCCTGCCAGCGTGTGGGCGGGCTCAGATACCACAGTGATGGGCGGTGGTATAAGAAGCTAGATTTAAAATGTGTCTCCTCTGGCTTCTCCCGGAGGTGCCCTTGTGGGGCATGGCTGGCACCGGTTTCAGAGTGGTCCGTGTACCCCAGTGCCCGGCTGTGCCCAGGCCCGCCAGACGGCTGCCCTGGAGGCTGGCATCTCCCGCTGTTAATATTTCATACGTGGCTGTTAAAAGCCTGTAGCAAGCAGCTGATGAGAGATCGCAGGGCCAGCTGAGGAGGGGATGGCTCCAGAGTTTAGCCCTGCAGCAGTGGGATGGGGGTGCCAGGCTCGCTCACTAGCGATATCGTGTGTGTGTGTGTGTGTGTAAAAGGGCTGCCTTGGTCTGGGCATTAAACTAGGTAGAGGCGAGTGAGAGGATTTGAAGCACGTTTAATAATATCTCCCTCCTGGGGTCTTTGAAACAGTGCAAGATCCTGGGTGCAGGGCACAGCTGGGTTGGGAAGTGACGCAGAAATCCCCTGCACCTGGGCGTGCTATGGAAAAGCCCAATCTTAGATCTCAGCTGCGGGATCCTCCTTGCGGATCCTGGAGACGGGGGAGTTTTACCCTCAAGCTGCGGGGAGACAGTGCTATGAAACACCCATAACCCCCCCCCCCACACACACACACACACGTGTGTTCCTATGCCTCTTTGTTGCCTCCTGGCTCCTATCTTCTGAGTTTATTGACATGCATGTTTTCATGCACTGTGTATTGTCGTGTGGCTATGGACAGTCCTGTCCCGGATCCTGATTCAGGCAGGGGCAGTGCTTGATCCAGCAGAGGAAGCATGTAGGAATTGCTAGGATGCATCTAATGCTGGGGAGGAACAGGGGTAAGTGTTCACAGCACCAGCCCAAGAGTTCTGGCTTCGATTCTCAGCTCAGCCCCGGACGCGCTGCGTGATCTCAGATGCGTTGCATCCCCTGCTCTGCACCCCCTCTGTAGTACGAGAAGGAGGAAGAGGATGGTCTGGTGACTACAGCACAAGGCTGGCAGGCAGGACTCCTGGGTTCCATTCCCAGCTGACTTTCTGCCAGTTGCCACTGACTCACTATGTGACCTTGGGCACGTCCTTGCTCTGTGCCTCAGTTTCCCGATCTGTGGAACAGGGCTAAAATTGGGGGAGGGGTATTGGGAAGCTTAATTGCGCCCTGTTGGTCAATTGCTTTGAGCTCCTCAGCCGGGCGGTGCTGTACAAAGTGTCCCGTGTTAGAAAAGCCCCAGGCAGGAGAGGAGCGTGTCTCATTGGCATTGGAAACAGAAGCCCCGTGGGATTCAGGAGCCAGGCAGCTGCTTTGAGTTTTCACTTTGCTGGGGTGCTCTGGGCGACGGGTGAGCTGCAGATCCTTGCGCCCCTCGGAGTGGCATCCCCAATGCGTCTCTGTCCCGTCCGCTCCACTCGGGAGGAGGGAGTCCGGCCACCAGTGGGAAAGGGCTGCTGCCCGACCTGGCGATGGCTGGATCCGCTGTCCAGAGGGAGTCGCCCGGCCCGGCCCCTGGTGTTTGATAGGGGAGGGAAGCCGAGCGGCTCCTGAGAGTGAAACGCAAAGCAGTTTGGCTGAGAGAGCCACAGATCTGTTCGTTTGAGTGGCTCAGACGAGAGGCTAAAACCCTCTGTTATGCATCACGTCTTAAACCTAGGTATGGGCACGAGAGAGGAAGGGCGGCTCAGGCTAGCCCCTGGGAGACCCGGGTCCAATTCTCTGCTCTGCCCCAGGCTTCCTTGGGCAAGTCACTGAAGGCCGAGTGCTCCAAAATCGCTAGGCGCCTAAATCCCTTTGCAGGTCGGAGCCCCCATCTGTGAAATGGGGTTAACAGCCCTTCCCTACTCCCGGGGCTGCTGTGCCGATCAATGCGTTAACACCTGTGAGCTGCACCCTAGATGCAGCCCTTGGGTGTGAGACCCCCAGTCAGTCTGAGGTCCTGATCCATGTGGTCAGGCACCTGTGTGGAGCCGGCTGGGGGCCTCGGTCCTGCCCAGTGATCCCCCCAGTCAGCCTGGGCTAGGATTTATCCTCTGAGCTCTGCAGGATGCAGGCTCTGTCCCTGCACCATGCGCAAGGTTGGTCCCCTCCTTTCCTCTTCTAGCCTGCTCAGCTCTCCTCCCAAAGTGACTCGCCATGTGGCAAAGAGTCCTGTGGCACCTTATAGACTAACAGCCGTATAGGAGCATGAGCTTTCGTGGGTGAATGCCCTCTTCCTCGGATGCATGTCTGGCTGCTGCCCCATCAACCTGCTCACAACTGCTCTTTAGCCAACGCAGGTTTGGACACCCGGCAAGCCCAAGGATGCCCATTCATGGGCGTGGCTCTGTTTGTCGCCCTCATTGATAAAATTGTGCTAATTACCTCTCCACGTGCTTGGCAAATGCGACCTCATTCTCGCAGAGCCCTGGCAAGGCAGGAGATGCTGTTATCCCTGTGTGTGTGTGTGGGGGGAAACTGAGGCAGGCTAGTGGCCACACTCCGGAAAGTGGTAAATGTTTTTAGTGCCCAACTTGAGGGGCTGATTTTCAGTGCGCCTGCAACTCCTGGCGACTTCCGGGGCAGCTCAGCGCAATGCCTTAAAATCGGGCCCTCGCTCGGCCTGGATTCCCAAGTGGAAGGCGG
>NC_048319.1:5908430-5934059 GCF_013100865.1 Trachemys scripta elegans | reverse complement strand
CCCCCCAGCTCCGCATCCCAGCCCGTGAGGCGCTAGCGAGGGCAGGGGCAGCGCGTCCAAAGCCCCCCCAGCTCCGCATCCCAGCCCGTGAGGCGCTAGCGAGGGCAGGGGCAGCACTTCAGAGCAACAGCAGGGCCCAACAGCTGACACCATCTGGGGATTTGGGAAAAAACAAACAGAAAACCATGGCTAGCGCCCGCTACCGAACAGGCGCACCACTGCGCTCGACCGGGCTAGAGCACGCGAGCCATTAGAAAAGAACAGCCGGACTAATGCAGCCTGGAATGTACTTTGTTCAGTTATTTGGCGAGCGCAGGTTCGTTTCAATTATTCATGACTCTTCCCCACATCCCGAGCAAACAACCTGTCTCCTGGGTAGTGGATCAGGCACCGTGGGCTCGGCTCTGAACACTGCGAGCTGAGACCTGACAAATCCAGTCTCCCCCAAGAGCAGTGGAGGCCTACGGCCTAGTGTCAGTGACCCGGTCCCTGAACAGGAGCTGGGGGGCGGTTCGATATCTTTAAGCCTCCTTTGTGCTCCCCATCTTCTGGAGCTGGGCAGGTCTCTACCCAGCCCCTAGCGGAAACCAGAGCAGCCTTAGGGCTGCTGCAATCTGCGGCCTATGTTCCCCTGGGAAGCAGAGAATAACCACAGTCCACAGCCTCTGCCCATGTCCCCAACACACCCGCTACACCAGAGCCTGGGCGTAGGGCCGGCACCTGTTCTGGGTCAGCTGGGGCTGCCTTCTGGGCATGGGATCATCTCAGGGGGTCATTTCCACCCACTTTAAGGGCCCAGAGCAATGCAAAAGGGGCTGTAATGGAGAACACACACTCTCCTGGTTGCTGGTCAGTCTGTGTGGGAATTAGGGGGCGCAGGGATTAGCAAGGCTCTACTCTGCCTCCCAGAGGGCAGCGGGGGGAAAAGAGAAAAGATTCATTGGTACCTGGTACCAAGAGGCTCTTGTTATGGATGGGGAGTCGCTCCCAGCGCAGGAGCGTGGCAGGGAAAAGCATGACTCAGTAGCACTGCGGCGCTGAGCCTGGGTGGGTAGGTGGACCGGTGTGACTCACAGGTACCAGCTCAGCTCAGAAGAGATTTCACTGGGGGCGTTTTCCTTTCAAGAGGCAGTTCCAGCCAGAAAAGTGACAAATATAAAACCCTCTCACCGTCTTACTCCACCTCCTCACCTCCTATCCAGCCGGCTGTACTGATACACCCATCCCCCTGCCTCCCGCTAGCGGCGCAGAGCTCACGCCGCTCAGAGCTATGGCCTGGCTGCAGCTCTTAGAAGCAGAACATGACCGGGCCACAGCCGGACTGTCAGATCCCAGCTGGAGTTTGCAGCTAGAACAATCAGCTTTGAAAGAAAGCCGCCAGCTACAGAGAGGCAAGATGGCTGTGCGGTTAAGGCACTGAGCCAGCATTCAGAGAATCCAGGATCAATTCCCCCACTCCAGTACTGACTCCTTGGGCAAGGCACGGGGCTGCTGTGCCTCAGTTTCCCCACCTGTAATATGGAGACAGTGATACTGACTTGTGTGGCAAGGGAACAATTCTCGGGGGGGGGGGACCACAGGGTAATTAACCACAATTTAGAGTCCTAGTCATCACTACACCCAAAACTTGTCTCCCTTCAGCACCCCATGCCTGGGGAGCGGGGACAGAAGACAGACGGAGTTTCACTAGTCGCTTTCCTTCCCACTGCAGCAGAATCTTGCTCAGTTCATCAGCTGCCTCCCTCCACCTGCGTGCGCTACGACTGAACAAGAGCGCGCGACAGGGAGGTTTCATCTCCCTTCCTGTGACAAAACAGGCTACAAAACGCTTGCCGGGAGATGCCGAAGCACCGTAAATAATTAACACTTCACTTTGTTTGTCAGATACACGAACAAGGAGCATTTCAGGAAGGCGGCGACCTTGCTTGCATCGTCTCATCAACTCACAGGTTTAGTCATTGACACCAGATCCTGCCCCGCCGGGGGCTGCTGCAGAGAAAGGAGGCGCTAGAGAGCCAGTCATGTACCCAGCAGGGTAATACATGAGGGTTGGAAGGGCACCGCCCTTGCCAAACACAGAGCTTGTTCCAAGAGGCCTTTGCTCCTGCTGCTTACCGAGGTGCTGATCTGGCCCCTAGCATCACAGGAGGGAGCTGCGCACCGTCAGCAATGCGTTTTCGCCTCGCAACCCCCCCTGGGAAGAAGGGAGATGTGATGGGCAGGACCCTACCAAAGTCACGACCATGAAATCTGGTCTTTTGTGTGCTTTTACCCCTTACTATACAGAGTTCACAGGGGAGACCAGCGTTTCTCAAATTGGGGGTCCTGACCCAAAAGGGAGTTGCGAGGGGGGGGTCACAAGGTTATTTTAGGGGGGGCTGCAGTATTGCCACCCTTACTTCTGGGCCGACTTCAAAGCTGGGCAGCTGGAGAGCGGCAGCGGCTGGCTGGGAGCCCAGCTCTGAAGGCAGCGCCGCCATCAGCAGCAGCGCAGAAGTAAGGGTAGCAGTACTGTGACCCCCCCACACAATCACCTTGCGACCCCCTGCTCCCCCACAATTCTTTATTGGGTCCGGACCCCTATAATTACAACACCGTGACATTTCAGATTTAAATAGCTGAAATCATGAAATTTATGACTTCTAAAATCCTATGGCCATGAAATTGACCACAATGGCCTGTGAATTTGGTAGGGCCCTGTGGGACCCAAAGTGACATGGAGGGCATGTCTCCACTGCCGCTGAAGACTAAGGGGCTGTTTCATTGCAGGGCACATGTCCAGGGGATTGGGCTGGAGCCCAGACGGTGTGAGGGTCCCCAAATGGATACAGTTAAACCCAAGCCTGCAACTTCCCCTCCCCAATTCACAGCCACACGATAAGGGCTGCTGGGCATGGAATCAGAGCTGACTGTTTCAAGGAAAAAAACCCCCTCACAATGGGTTCCTGGCAGATCCCGGTCCCTTGGCTCGGCTTTGGGATCAGCCCTGGAAAAGGCCCATTTCCAAGGTGCAAAGAGCAACGAGGCTGCTACGCTAGGAGGGAGAGCGTGAGAAAGTCTTCGCCGCCCCCACAGCAGGCGCTCCCCTCGCCCCATACAGCTTCCTGCCTACGGGCCTGATCAGCTGGAGACTTTCCAATGACTTCCAAGGGCTTTGGGGCCTAACCCCTGGTCGCTCTTGACTGGGGATGTTTAATCCCCGCTGCTGAGGCTGCTAACCAAGCTAGGGGGTGCGACATAGATCCCCACGGCCTAAAGAGCCCCCCAGCTCGCTGCAACCCAGAGCATCGAAGCCACATCCCACAGCGGCCACGACTGCCCCCGGCCAGGTTCAAGCGGCTGGCTGAGAAGCGATAACTCTGCATCCCGCTACCATGGCCCCAGGGCAGAGGAGGGAGGGATCTGTGCCAGCTGCGAACGTGCCCAAGCAGGGCTGCGGGCGGCGAAGGGCTTGCGTCACTCAGCTAGGGAGGGCGGTCAGCCAGATGCATAAATACCCTTGGGAGAGGAGATGTGCTCAGTCACACACCCTTCGGGGGGGGGGGAGATTTGGGAGCTGGTCCCCCACCACCATCTTTAACCTTTCTCCATAGAACGGAAAGGGACAGGCCCACGACTACCCTCCAGCCGGCTTCTCCTACCACCTCCATGCCGACAGCTGTGCTTTCCCTTAATTTCCTCATGCATCCCCCCTCCGCCCCCAAGATTCACGCTGATTGCATCCAGCACAGTCATCCGCGGCTCCCATTTCAGTGCAGCCTGCTGAGATGCCGAGCTCCGGCTCCTGGCTGGCATCTGCAGCCCCCCCCCCCTGCACTCAAACACTCCAGCAAAAGAACAAATGGAACAACAGCCTCCATCACTCAGATCTCCATGCACCCGGCTGCAACACACGCACGGCTGCTTGCACAGCTGAGGAGCAGACCGTGATTCTCAGGCACTCAGCTTCTCGTCTGTAAGCACCACGCTGGTAACCTGCTCTCCCCGGGCAAGGGCAAGAAGCAGCCACATCCCACAGCTCAGTTTCTAACCAGCCTCTCCTAACCAGTTTCTGACACGCCTGCAGACTCAGTGCGCCCACTGCTGGTCATGATGGGAGGGGTTAACCCACTGATTATGAGAGAGGAACTGTCCTCTGGATCAGACCAGGAATCTATCGAGCCAATATTAGCTGATTCAGAGGCAGATTCCAGAAACCTCGTAGTAGCCAGTTACGGAATAATCTGCCCCCGGGAAACATTTCCTCCTGACCCCCACTATTAGAGGTAGGTTTAAGCCCTGAAGCATGAGTATGTAGATCCCCTTCCAGAATGCTCACTATTGTCTCTGTGCATAGTCTTGTTCTCTCAGGGTCGGATCCCTTTTTCGAATCCCAAGAAGCAGGACTCATCTCTCATTAACCCACCTAGAAGCCTAGGCAGAATCTAAGGCCAATTGGAAGCGGAGCCGCTGGTGTTATTAGCCACAGGTGCAAATCTCTTAATTAGCGCAAAACTGCACACTTGTAAAGACAGACTCGAAGGGCGTTAAATGGCAGATGGCTTGTGTCTTTTGGAGGAAAAGGAAAAAACAAAGCAACTCCAGGTCGATTAAGAGCAAGGGAAATTAACCAGCAGCCAAGCCACGGGGTGTGCAATCATTGTTTGTCAGCGAGCTGCCCGCACCGGAACAGAGGTGACAAGGGCAGGGTGCGCCTGGAAAAGGGACATGTGAAGAGTGCGGCCATGTCAAACGTCACTGACCTACTCTCAGCTCATCAGAGGCCTGGCAGAGGGACGGGTTGAAAGCGAAGGCCGGTCATGCTGCAGTCAGATTGCGCTGAGCTCAACCTCCACGGGATGGGGGCGGTGAGGGGACTGGATGGGAGACCTCCAGGGAAAAGCCAGGTGCCGTGGGAGGTGGCGCTTTCCCTTCTGGTTTGTGCTGAACGGATGCCCCAAACCATCAGCAGATACATGCCTCAATCTCAGCGAGTCTAAAGCCACTCGGGCTGCGGGTGTAATGACGCTTTAAGGCCCCCTGAGGTTGCTGGTGGGGGGGAAGAGGCCTTGGTGTAACTGAGAATCAGGCCCAAAGCCCAGATTCATGACTAGTCACGAGGGCGCCCAGGTACCTTGCACCGTAGCAGAGAGCAGCCTCGGCTGGCTTCCTTACCCCCTGCTGAGTAAGTCACTGCTCTAATTGCAAGAGGCTTCGGGTCCGGGCCTTGTGCAGCGTTGCCAGCACAGCGCAGCCTCTGTACCCGCACTGCTTGGTAAAGGCAGCCCCTATGGGTACACACCCTGCAGTAGATTGGGGGGGGGGGAAACCTCTGGCTCCGGAGCCGCATGCGGCTCTTCAGAAGTTAATATGCGGCTCCTTGTACAGGCACTGACTCCGGGGCTGGAGCTACAGGAGCCAACTTTCCAATGTGCCGGGGGGTGCTCACTGCTCAACCCCTGGCTCTGCCGCAGACCCTGCCCCCACTCCACCACTTCCCGCCCCCTCCCCTGAGCCTGCCGTGCCCTCGCTCCCCTTCTCCCCTCCCAGAGCCTCCTGCACGCCAAAAAGCTGATGAGGAGGGGGGGGGGGGGGGGGAGAGGGAGAGGCGTTGATCGGCAGTGGGTGGGAGGCACTGGGAGTGGGAGCGGAGCTGATGGGGGGGCTACTCACCATAGGCACCAACTTCGTGGGTGGTCCGGGGCTGGAGCACCCACGGGGAAAAATTCGTGGGTGCTCTGCAGCCACTGGCAGCCAAGCTCCCCTCTCCACCCCCCCTCCTCCCCTGAGCGCGCCGCAGCCCGGCTTCTCCTGCCAGCGTTTGCCACAGCAAAACCGCCCTTCCGTGGCCTAACAAGCTCCAGGAGGGAGCGGGAACGCAGCATGCTCAGGGGAGGAGGCAGGGCCGGGGTGGGGATTTGGGGAAGGGGGTGGGAGGGGTGGGGGCGGAGTCGGGGCAGAGGGAGGTCAAGCACCCACCGGCACCAGCAGAAGTCGGCGCCTATGCTGCTGACGTGTTCCCGTGGCTCTTTGGCAACGTACATGGGTAAATTCTGGCTCCTTCTCAGGCTGGCCGCCCTTGCAGTAGATAGCATGCACCTCCACACAATGAGGTCCGCAGTGTGGCCCAGCGATGGGGTAGCAGACTGGGAGTCAGGCGCCCTGGGTTCTATATTCCTGACACTGACCTCCCTGCTCTGTGCCTCAGTTTCCCCGGCCACCCTTTCTCTCTTCGTTTGAACCAGTCAGCTCCTCAGTGCAGGGACGTGCTCTCACTGCAGTGCTGGGCCCAACCAGCCCTGAACTCAGCCGGGCCTCTAGACGCCACTAGAATACAACCACACTTGCTAACAAAGCAGCCCCGATAGGAGACGTTTCAAAGGGCTTTAATGTACAGTGTTCCACACACCGCTCCAGTTACACACCCATCCCACCGGAGACTGTGCAGCCGAATCTTCAATATCCCAGAAAACGAGACACCGCTGGAAAGCGCCCGGTGACAGGACTCCGCGGAGCAGGGAGGGTGAATCAGGACGGGAGGTTCCTCTGGATTCCAGTAGTGACTGGCTGCCCCAGTGCAGAATAACCACTCCCCTGGGGAGGCGCACATCCCCCCCCCTCACACACACACACTCTGCTAGAGGACAGGAACGGAAACGGAGCAAGGGGCTGAGTGCCGCACCCCGGCCAACTCCAGCAAAGTCCTACGCAGCTGCAGAGGCCAGGGACGGGCAGGTTCTCGTTCCCCAGGCAAGTGGTTATTCAACAGCTCATTGGCCAAGAATCCTAAAGCACTCTGAGGTCTTTGGTTGTAGGATGCTGCTGTTCCGGGAGGAGCTCTCCAGCTCGCTCCCCCAGGCACGCTCGGCTAGCCCGCAACGGCGCCATTAGAGCTGCTAGCACAGGAGTCCAGTGAAGAGAGTCTCTCACTGTGATCCTAGACCCACGGCCCCCTTCTCTGCACAGACCGACAGCGCTCCGGCCTGGCGTGGGCGGGGGTGACCCAGACGGTGTTCAAAGCCAGGCCTGGAGGGCTCCATCTGCAGGATGCCCTCCTCCCCGGACGCATGGGGTAGTGAGTGGGGGTGAGTGAAGGGGGAAGAGAGGCCTGGTCGATTGGCCTAGAGCACCTGAGTTACCAGCAGCAAACGGGCCCCTTGCTGAGACCCAACTGTGTGAGGCTGAGGTCGCAGGGAACGCCAGTCCCCAATCAGCCCCTTGCCTTCCACCTCAGTTTGGGGCCAGAGGCTCCCGGTGAGCAAAGCAACCTTGTCTTTGGGTCAGCGTCGGCGATCCCCAGCAGCCGGTGATCTCCAGCTCAAGGTTCCTCAGCACAGAGGGAGGAGCAGGTGAGCTGGGCTGGCGAGAGCCACACAAAGACAGCGCCACGCCCCTCCTGGCACAAGGGAAAGCAGAGATCCTGCCTCCTAGTGGAGTCACATGCTCCTGCTCTCCAGGCAGTGCCCGTTTCCAAAGCAGAGAGGCCGATGCACCCCCTGGGGGTATTTCCCTGGGCCAGCTGTCTGCTGTGCCCCCAGGACGAGGTCCTGGACACAGTCTCCCCTTGTTCTCTGCTGGGGGTGCTGTGAGCCAGGTCCCACCCTGGACTCGGCTGGCTGGCACCTCTGGTCCAATTAGCCAGCGATCGATAGACAGTCCAGGGCCTTGCCCGGGGTCCGTTTCAGCTGAAGAAATACGTAGATTCCTTCACCTTCTGCAGGTCAAAGTCGCCTGGAGGGGAAGAGGGAGCAGAGGGAAGGTCAGAGCGGGGGCTGCCCAGGTTGGAGACTGGGGGCGTCTCTTAGCATTCTAGGGGAAAGGATTCAACTATGTGCTCTAGCTCGACCACAAGATACGGGCTGGATGCAGGAATCGCTGGGTGTGTTATGCCGGCACTCAGATAAGATGATCCCACTGCCCCTTCCAGCCCTAAATTCTAGGCTACACCCCGACCCCCCCAAACTCAGCACGAGCCCCCTACTCCAGGGAGGAGAGAGCAGCAAGAGACGTATTGCAGCCCCTTTGCTGCAATCAGCCCGACTCTCCCTGACCCCACCTGGGGCAGAGAGCATGCCGGGGGGGCCCACTCTGCTCACAGGCCCGCTCCTGCTACCCGGCCCATTGCGGGCAGACGCTTTCCCTGGGGCAGAGGATTAGCGGGGAGGAAGAGGAGCTAGGACGCCCACCCCAGGACATGTTATTCCCCCCTCCTAGGCTGTGGTGGGTGCAACACTGGAAGGCTTCAGTACCGGGGCAAGGATGCGTCTAGCTCTGCGTGGACCAGGCCTTGCAGAAGAACCAGCGAGGGACAGAGAGTGGGTCAGGACAAGGGCTGTTTGCTTGGTGACCTCCGATTATCTCTGCCAGCTAGTTAGGTTCTGCTCTCCAGCTGGCCTGGGCTCGCACGGCAAGTTGGATGCCAGGGTGGGAGCCAAAAGCAGCTTGCTGTGCGGGGGGTTATGTCCTACCAGGGCGGAGAGGGGACTCGCACAGATGAAGGCATCTCAGCCTTCGAAACCTGGGGTCTGATTGCGGCTCTCAGGGCACCTGAGAACTGCAGCAGCGTGTCTGCTCCGCACGCAATAAAAACCAGCCCTGCCTGATCGCCCGGGGCTCCCTCAGCAATGGCTGATGTTAGCAGAGTCATCCCAAAAGGAAGGCTTCACCCGCCCTTGAAATGCAGCCGCCTCTGGGGCGGTGGGTGGCAGCTGTGTAACAGTGAGCGGCAATGCTACTTTCTCCCACCTTCTCCTGTGGAGAAAACGTAGACGGATGCATGCGACCCATATGAGACGCCCGCCTGGAGATTAAGGGAACTAAACAAATTGTCTTACTCCCACTGCATGCGTATCAGCCGCATCTCAGCAATCGCTATCCCATGCGTCTAACTTCTATCCCTGGTACGATGTCTCGTTAGTGGGAACAGACCGGCAAATACGAATGTTTGGAGCAGAGCAACAAGACGTATTAGCGCACTGGGGAGACTGGCTTCCAGGGGGAGAAGAAACGAGCTAAATTCTGCCTAAGGTGGGCGCTGTGGAGGGGAAGTGGAGGAACATGCTCAATTGAGAACCACTGGCACTCCCTTAGGCTGGCACGGGGCAACGGGGTGGAACTGAGAGGGGAAAACGGTGTTTCAGGAAATGCTTCGAGATCTCCCAGATTGCGGGATTAGCTCTCAAGGGACGGGGCAGGAGTCCCTTCCTGGATCGTTTACATCTAGACTGGACACAGTGCTGGAAAACGGACAATAGGAAAATCCTGCCGTAGCTCTAGGGGAACCCAAAAGGTTTACATGTGTCTAATATGTCATAGGGAACCCAGCTACCTAATCCCCCGGCCCCATCGCCGGAGCACCTCAGCACTCCCAGATATTTACCAGTCTCTCCCCCACCCCTGGGGACGCTGTGGGTACTATTCCCATTTCAGAACGGCAACACAAGCCCAGAGATGAAGTGACTTGCCCATGGTCACACAGGGAGTGTGTGGTGGAACTGAGCCAAATCTTCTGAGACCCAGCCCAGTGCCTCAACCGTAGCGCCAGCCTTCCTGCCCGTGCCCCTGTCTATGAGGAGAAAAGCCCCACAGGGGAGTTCCAGGGAGGCAGGGTGCAGTGCTGAACTGCAACGCGGCTAGATCGCCTGCGCTAACTGCCCCAGCAAGACACTGCCGAGCTCGGGGTTCTCCCAGCCAGCTGTGCGTCCACTCCAGCCTCAGGACGGGGACTGGGAGGAGATTCTGCTGGGGTGGGGGCTGGCAGCCAGACACAGGGAAGATAGTGATGCTCACCCAGCCTTCCTGGCAACGCGAGACGGATCCCCGGGGATCAAGCGAGCTCCCCAGTAGGGTCTGGCAGGCTAAGGTGTGTCTACACTACCAGCGCTACAGAGGCACCGCTGCAGCCCTGCCGCTGTTCTACAGACACTTGCTACAGTGACAGAAAGGGTTACTCCGCCCCGAGAGGCAGTAGCTAGTTGCCGGAAGAATCCTTCTATTGACCTAGCTGTGTCTACACCGGAGCTTAGCTACATCTCTCCAGCACCGTAGCTAGGTCAACCTACATCTTAGGCGTAGACCAAGCCTCTGTCTCTTTCAACCCCCGAGCACAAGGCCATGCCCTGTCTCGTAGGTTCCTCCTGCCCACTGCGGGATGAACTCAAAGACATTGGTCATCAGAAACATGGCTACTGTCGGGGAAGAGCTGGGGGCCGGCTCATTCCAATCACTCATGTCAGAGGGCTCATGCCTGGGAGCCGCCCCTGGGAACCGGCTCCAGAGGCAAGTGTGTGTCCAGTGCCTAGCATTCATGGGTGGCCCAGAGGCACTACCGTAATAACCACAATGGATAATAACAGTACCTGTCTCAGGGACCTTGGACAGCAGCTCCACCAGCCTCTTGTGTTCAAGGAACTTCTTATCCCTCCACTCAGCCCTGGGTCAAAAAAAGCCACGACAAAAAGGGGTGTTAAACAGGAACGTGAACCCTTCCTGCTCCCAGCCTCTCACACATCTCCTGTGCAGCTTGTGGGCACATGGCTCTGAGCCAAGGGGACGGTGACAGGTCCCCGGTGTCAAAGGAACCACCAGATCAGCTTCGAGATAAGACTCTCCCTATGTGACCGCTTGGGCATCTAAGTATCTTCCTGCGGTCCACGTTATCTCAGTATCACTCTCTGATGCCAGAGTATCGGAGCACCTGCCAACCTTCACAGAATTTCTGCACCCAGAGCCCCTCTGAGGCAGGGCAGTGATCTCACCCTCCTTTGCAGATGGGGAGCCGAGGCCCAGAGAGACTTGCCCAAGGTCACACGGGGAGTCTGTGGCAGAGCAGGGGATTGAACCCAGGCTAGCCGTAGCCTAGCTCACTAACCACTGGGCCACCCTTGAGCGGCCCAGGGGCAGCCGGAAGAAGAATACTGCGGATAGGCTCCAAGCCGGAGGCGGTGGAACTTACACAGCGCAGTCAACAAAGGAAGTTCCCCCGAAGGATCCCCAGAGAGGGCGGGCGGGCGAGCTGGGTACTTACAGACAGGCTGTGCAATATTTCTGCAGCATGAACCGGGACAGATCCTCCAGGATGGGCTGGCTGTGCAACATCACAAACTGCTCTCGACACACCTGGCAGTGCACGGAGGTCACAAGTGAGTGGAATACCACAGCCTGCACCCCTCTCGCCCCAAGACAAATTCCATGTAGAGCTATTCTCACCGGGCTGAAGGTGGGGTGCGTCTGCAGAGCACGGAGCACAGCGAGGGGCTGTGGGTCGAGGGGTGTCAGCGGAGCTGGAGAGGGATGGGAACGGAGGGAAGCCCAGGGCTAACACCCCAGGAAGGGCCGTGCATTACGAGCGAGGGGCAATGGCAGAGCTACGTGCCTGGGGAGCCCAGGGCTGGGATAGCAGGGGGCTGCGGGTTGGGACACATGAACAGCAGGTGCCATCTTGGCACACTGTATTTTGCAGGGTGCATCGCCTTGGTTGCCGACAGCCAATCAGACTACAGGGTGGGGAGGGAAAGGAGACCCACGTAATTGGGGCGGGGGGAGGAGACGCTTTCCAGAGCCAGGTACAGGGGCCGGACAGCACCTGCCGAGCCCCCTCGAGGCGGATGCGTTGGGTCAGTGAAAGAGGCTCTGCTCACGCGGGGGTGGAGCTGGTCTCTACCTGGTTCATGACATCCACAGTCAGCGCGTGGGTCCAGTAGCAGTCGTGGACCGAGACGAACGTCAGGCCCCGTCTGAAAGGCAGCAGAACAGCCGGGTCAGGTGGTGCCCGCAGAGACCCTCCCTCTTCTCTGATGTCAGCCCAGGCCCTGCCTCAGGCAGCCAAACCCTCCTGCTGGCGCCGGCACAGGGGCCTGCGTGAGCTGAACGGGGGCTGCCATCCCTTGTGGCACTGCCTAGTGCCCTGGGTACGGTGCCTCCCTGATCGCAGGCCGGTAGGGGGAGGGGCTGCCAGCTGTAGGAGCAGGGCTGGACCCCGGGCAGCTCAACCCTGCGGATTTGCCTCCACCAATGCTAGAGTAGCCCCAAGGATGACCCGAGGCGACCCTACCTGTGGCAGTGCAGTGCCGTCAGCATCATGTGCGTGGAGTCCAGCGAGTGGATGAAGTTGGGCGGGAAGGCGTTTTTCTGCTTCGCTATATCCGGTTTCCTGCAGCGGAACACAGACCAGTCAGTCAGACAGCCCGGCTGCCCGCCATGGCCAGAGCCGGGGGAAGGGACGAGCAGGGAGACAGAGCGCCTAGGACCTGCTGTCAGGGTAATGCCAACCAGAGCTACACGATCGGAGGGAACTGGATCCAGTGGGCAGAGCACAGGTGGGGATGGAGCCTGGGCTGCATTCCCTGGGGTGACGGGAGCTCTAGGGGCTGCCCCCCCCACTGGTCCATGGACACAAGGGAGCAGGTGGCAGATGCTGCCCTCTCCAGGAATCCCACGCCGGGTGCTACGGCCCTGCACCTCCAGCACTGTCCACGGACGCTGCTGGATTCCCTCCGGCCCTTCCTCCCCTGCCATCCCCTACGCCTACTGGGCAGCATGAGGTAAGGAATGCAGGAGCGTGCGAATACCAGCAGCAGCCCTGACCAGTGCCTTTGTCTCCTGCTGCGGGCTCATCTGCCAAGCTCTGCTGATGGGAGGATTTTGTCTCCAAACCGCCTGGAGGCGAGGGCTCCCCCAGTTCCAGGCTGCACCGGGGCGGGCGGGGGAATCACTCAGGCTGAGGGGAAAGGAACGCAGAGTCTGCGCCGAGCTCTCGCAGTCTGGTACTTACTGGCTGGCGTCAAATCGCACGTTCAGACTCAGGGTTTGCATGGTGCTGTTCAGCTAGAGAGAGAGAGAGAGACAGAGACCGGACTCAGCTGCAGAGAGACACAATCACCTGTTCCCAGGGAGTCCCAGGCATGCCACTCTTGGAGAGCGGCTCACGCGAGCAATAGGCCCCCAGCATGCGCCGTGCAGAGCCTAGGACCAGGACTGGCCCGGCCTCCTCCCAGGGCAGGGAGCCCATGGCCAGATTAGAACAGCCTACTTCAGATCTTTGAAAGCGGACAGGAGCTTTCATCCTGCTGGCCAGCATGTCTCCCAGGAGGCGTCCAGCGGCTAGACTCACCGGCTCCCAGGCTCCCGGGCCTTCAAGGCCTTTATCTCACGGAAATGCAGCTGAACAAATCAGTGGCTTGTAGACAGGCAGGCCGCCCTGAACTGCCCCATAACTGCTGGGACGTGGCGTGCCAGTGGCTAGGAGACGGGGCAGGTTCTGCGTGAAGGTGGGCAAGCAGGAATCTGTTTCCCTGCTGGAAAACTGCCCCCGTCGGCACCACGTGGGGGTCTCATCATTGAGCCTTTGGGGAGCCCCGGTTACTCACCAGCTCCGCCTCTCTTAAATACCATCCTGACTTCGTCCCGCTGACTCACCCTTCAGCCCCCCAAGGATGCTGGCTCCGCCGTGGGCCCCACCCCAGAGCTGACTCATGCCCGCATGTCAGTGCTCATACAAGCCCCCTCTGGTCTCTTCCTGTCAGGGATAAACTCCTCCCACCTCCAAGAATCTCAGCTGCTGAATTAGTCAGGTGGAGTGGGAGGGAGAGGGCTGCTGAGAGGACTAGACTGGGGGGGAGGGGGAGAAGGAAGGGGATCAGCGAGGATGAGTGTGGAACTGGAGCGAGAGTGAGTCACGTGAACCCTGAGGAACCACTTCTCATTTCTCATCCTGTTTCCCTGCCTCGTGCTGGGCTCACCTCCCGGAGTCTGAAAGGTTCATTACCTGGGTGAATCAGTGGGGAGGGGGGAGAGAGCACGGCCTGACACGATACCCATCCCTCACAAACCCTCCCCGCCCAGACCCACCCACGGGAGACTTCACTGTACTACGGGCATGTATAACACAACTAGATTCGGCACCCCCGCCGGCTGGAGTCTTCACAGCACGGTGTACACTACCCACACATACACAGCAAGGTTCGACACATGCACCGGCTGGAGACTTCGCCGCGCTGCCCCTTAATGCCCTCGGTCCAGGACGGTGGTTGGCGGGGCGTTGATCCAGATCCCCCATGTTCCATACTGAGGTCCCAGCTTACAAGCTGCCGGTACCCCTGCTCCCCTTGGCACTCACCACTGTGGACTTGGCCCGATGGTACGGCTGCACGATGGGGAGGCCCAGCGGGGTGACCCACTCCACCGTGTTCCCGGACTTGGCGATGAGCCGGGCACTCTCCGTCAGCCAGATCTGCAGGGACAGACTGGAGTGAGCAGCTTTCAAGAGCCCCGGAGGCTCCAGGGGTTCTAAGGACAGATTCACCCCATAACGTCCCCGCCCACCACAGGCAGTTCTGAGCCCACCTTGGATGGCACAACACCCTCCGGCCCCCTTCTCCAGGGGAGTCATTCCACCTGGGTGGGAGTCAGGAATGCTCCTGTGGGGCTAGGATCCCGCAGAGACCTGCTGCTTGAGATGCCAGATCCAGTGGCCCCGATTCATTTCCTGAGCAGGGCTGGCGTTAGAGATCGGGGTGCATTTCCCGGGGTGATGGGAGGAGACAATCTCTAGGGGCTCCCCCCCTGCTCCTCTCCTGTTCTCCAGCCTGCTTGTAGCGCTCCCAGGAGCTCTGCGGTGCTGCTCTCTCCAGCACACAGGGAAGCCAGAAGAGGAGGGGAGTGAGGGGAAAAGCAGCAGGGACCTTACCTGGATCTCTCGAGTCCCTGAGAACATCTCCTTGAGGCTGTTGAACACCTGCTGGACGAGGTAATGCGACGCCTCCCAGACGTACTCCTGTGAGGATCAGAGGCAGGGTGAGGGGCCTCCCTGGGGAGGAGTGGGAGTCCCTGTGATGAAGACACGCCTGCCTTCTTACCCGAAGGACCACAGCCGGGATGAGCCGTTGCTGACGTGTCTCCCTCCCCTCCAGAGTTACCACCTCACAGAACCTGCCTTCCCACCTGGGCTAGCTGAGACCCCAGATCTCGCTGCAAGTCAGGGGAACCGGGAATCCGAACCCGGATCTGGCTGCCGAGTGGGTGGAGAGGAAGCTGAGCTCTGGCACTTAACACGATTCTCCTCTCCCACGGGAGGAGGGCCAAGTCACCGGGCACCCTGCCGGCCTCTGCGCTGCCTTACTGGCCACGTAAGTAACAGGGACTACGAGCCACTGAGAGGTGCTGAGTGAAACCCTCTGCTCTGCAGGAGGTGCCATTAGCCCAGCCTTGGCACCAGCAGGCTGCATGGAGACAGATATCTGGGAGGTTCAAGGGGGCCAATACGACCCCCAGAGGGAGCAGAACGGCCTTGTATTGTACAAGACACCAGCTGAGGCCCATTACTGCCAGAGAGGCTGGGCAGCAGATGACAATGCTGGGAACCAAAGGGACAGGATACACCTGATTGAAGAATCCCCCATCCTGCGACAGGCGGAGAAAGGGGCCTGCAAACCACCTAGAACCTGGGTCCCATTCCACCCCACTCGCTGAACCCCCTGGCCTGGATCTAGCTTAGCAGGACCCAGAGGGCAGGGCAGCGCCGGGGGAGGAGGAAAAGGGAAATCTCTCCACAGGGAACAGGCACTTCACAAAACTCAGCCAGGCACCAGTGCCAGCGGCCACAGGCGGGACAGCGGGGAAGCCGGGCTGGACGTCCTACCTGTGGGAAACCGTTGATCTCCTTGAGCCGCTTCTCGATCTGCAGCCTCCCTCCGTACCTGGTGACGCCGTACACCACCGTCATCACCGTTTGCTTCACCACCTTGCGGCTGATGAAGCCGTCCAGGACCTGGGCGACCTTCATGCCCTCCTGGGCATCCCGCTTCCGGAATTCTTCTACCTAGGGCAGCGTGGAGAGGAACCAAGGGGGAGATGCCGTGATCCTGCCGCCGCTGAATCAGGACCCGCTTGAGGTCCCCTCCAACCCTGATATTCTACGATAGGAATAGGGTCATCGAGGGAGCCCCAGGGCCCAGCTGGGCTGCACCCCCTCTACACAGACTGTGGAGAAACCAAGCCAAGACCACCGGTCTGCCCTAGGAATGCCCCTCCCGCACACCCACGACAGACACTGTGGCCCATGCTAGCCACCCTGGATAACAGAGGCCACTAGCCGAGGAACTAGGGAGTTTTTGGACCACAGAGACACCAGCTCAGGGCACTGGTATTGCGATACGGACCCTTTGCACCCCTGTGCTGGCACAGCACCCAATGGCTGTCAGGTGCACCGTGTGGCCGAGTGGATTGAGCACTGAACCAAGCCTTCGGAGACCAGGGTTCTGTTCCTGGCTCTGCCAGTGACCCTCTGGCTGAGCCGCTCTCTGTGCCTCGGTTTCCCCATCTGAAAATTAGGGATAACGCTACTTGACCTTGGTGATCCACAGATGACAAGCTCTAGATAAGATCTAAGGATAGTTTCTGTGTGCGGAATGAATGCGGCAGGTCTCAGTCCAGTTCCCAACAGGCCGATTTCATATTGCAAAACATGCCAAGAAAACCCCAGTCTCTGAAGAGAGGCCGAGGACTGAATGTGCCATGGAGATCAGTTTCCCACGTCGCCCAAAAGAGAGAGAATTCTCCTCCTACGTGCTGGCCAGGTGCTAGCAACTAAGGCGGAGCATCTCCCTGCTGCTTGGAGACCCTGTCTCACCAACTCCCCATCTGCACCTGGAGGAAACCCAGAGAGAAGCAGTCTGGGGATGGTTCATGGCTTGGGGATTTCTCAGTCACGGCTCCTTCTCTGTCTACTGTGATCACACCCTCCCCTCTTCCAGCACAATCTCAGCTGGATTTTCATTGTGGCCACTGCAGTGCTTCCCTCTAGGGGAGAGAGGGACAGTCCGGCGCTAGATTCCAATCAGCGATGTCTACTGAGCCTGCTGCATGCACAGTGCTGTCTATCTCAGCCTCTCCTCTCCCCCCAGAGCGCAGGAATTGCACTGTTCTGCTTGGGGACACTGACCACCAGCTCCACGGTGGGTCCGAGCAGAGGGGTGAACCGTAGGGACCTGCCAGGGTTACCGGCTCTGTCTCACCTGCTGGGCCACTCCGCTGTACACGTCCTGGGGGCTGTCGCACGGCATCAGGTTGACCGAGGTGGCGCCGATGACGTCACGCCCCAGCGCGGCGTAGTGCTGCAGCCCGTTGCAAGAGCCGTCCTGCGAGCAGGAAGAACAAAGGGTGGGACTGAGAGCCTGGCCATTTAAAGGGGCATTGCCTGGTTAAAAGCCAGGGCTGGGATTTTCAGTGAAGCCTAAGGGAGTTAGGCACCCAATACCGACTGACTTTCTCATGCCCTCACCAATGTTGCTGGAAACTGCTCAGGACAGAAGAATTTTTGATGCGGACTTTGCACCGTTTTTGCTTTTTTACTTTTCCCAGCAGGGACAAAGGACTCATCGGTTTCCCTTTCACCTCCCGTCTGCATCACTGTCTGAGTCTCTGGAACTAGCCCGATGCTGCAACGACGGGGTTGCAAACATGGCATGGGACGTTTATAAAATCAGCTCCTCTCTCTACCCCCACAGTAAGTTTGCACTGGAATTAAAAAAAAAAAAATAAAAAAAGAATGGCAACATTTTAATTATTGTTTGTATTATAGGAGCTCTATTGTCCTAGGCGCTGTACAAACATAGTACGAGGCAGCCCAGAAGAGCTTACAATTGAAGTAGATAAGACACAAAAAGGGTGGGAGGGGAGACCGACCCAGAGAAGGGCAGGGAATTGCCCAAGGTTCACGCAACACGGCCATGGTAGTGCCAGGAATAGAATCCAGGGTTCCTGACTCCCAGACCAGTGCTCCAGCCACTGGGTCAGGCTGCCTCTCTTCTGTTGCTTGGAAAACCTTCCTGAAACCAAAGAGGCAACTGAGCCAGAGTTTTGCTCCAGATCTTTGCTCTCCCAAAACTCTGGGGTGTTCAGCTCTGAGGGTTTGGTTGGGCCCCGACCCTGACCCTTACCAAACCTAACATCGACCTGTCCTAAGTGTGGCACTGCAGTCTAGGTGACCAGACTGTCTCATTTTCAAGAGACTTAGGTAAGTAAGATTTTAAGCTCCAGTCACTTTCATTTAGACTTATTTGAAAATTTTCCCAGGCTGACCTGAACTAATCAATTGAGTTCACTGACTGTGGTTAATCCCTCAGTTTAATAAACCATTTAGTTGAAAATCTGAAACATGTTGTGATAAGAGAAGTTTATCTGTCCAAAACATTTAAGGGTGTTAACGTTGATATGCTGTTGCGTGTTTCGTTACATTCCGGTTACCATCCTAACCCAGCCTGACACCAATCACGAGGAAAAAGATAATTACCGAGTAACTAAGCAATGTATTATTCCCCACTTTCTAACATATTAAAAATGTTCAATTAATAAGAATCTGAAAATGTTAAGCCATAATTGCTTAAATAAATGTGTATTTTTCTAGCGATCCCTCCCAGGTAGAAAATTGATGTACCAAAGCCAATGGAAAGGCTCTGCTTAGGTGTAAATCAACATGTTTTAATGGTTATCCCAACCAATGAGAATGCACTTTTTTAGAAAAAGAAAAGCTGATTCAAATGGATGACTTACATCGAGCCTTTCTACCGGGTGGTTTCAATCAATCCACCCTGCAACACATACTTTGAACCGCAGAGGCCTTGATGCTCAGTACTCCCACCACTCCTGCTACAGTGTCTCTATTCGGGGGGGCTGAAGCCACCAGGAGAAAGGACCACCCTGTCCCAACTGGGGCACCTGCAGCTCTGCAGACAGGTGAAACGGGATCCACAGGCCCATGGCAGCCGTGCCCCCACCTTAGAACTGCTTCTGTCAACGGGAGGTTGATGGACCAGCTGTTAAGTGACTCCCAGCACCTCCACTTGATCTTTGATTTTCCATTCCGCCCCCATCCCCATCGGCTTTCGCCGTCACACCGATGAGATCCGAGTCATGGGGGTTCGTTTCTGACACACGCTCGCCCAGCCTCTAAGGGGAGAAACACAGACGCCTCTTGCAGGGAAATGTTAATGACGGGGTATCCTCGGACGACACAGGCCTCTGACAGGTGCACCCAGGCTGTGCTGTCGGAACGGAGCAGGGCTAAGGTTAATGAGAACAACTGATCCTTTCTACCACAGCTCCTCTCTGGAGGGTAAGGGCAGCCCCCGCTAGCGAGGAGGCAGCGTGAGTAGACTAAGCTCAGGGTTATTCTGCTTCCACTGCCCCGTCGGGGCCTGGCCTTGCTGTGAGCACGAAGCACTTGGACTCGCATCATTTAGCGCAGCAGGAACGATCTCTGCCCTCATCCAGAGTCAGGCTTTCATCCTTCCAGCCAGCAGAGCTGCTCTGCTCCAGCCCTCAGACCAGATGCGCAAGGACCTGGAACAGCTGACATAAGCCCTTCGTCTTCAGAGTAGGAGAGATTCCCCACGCCGCCACCCCCCCAGGGCATATACGGAGCAGTTGCAGTACCTGCCTTTCAGAGACTGCAGCCACGACCACTATTTGCAGCAAGCCTGCCTGATCCAAACCAACACAGGGTCAGGCTGGATTCAATTCCCAGCTCTGCTACAAACTCATGGGTGAGTCACTGCAGCGTTGTGACTCAGTTTCCCCATCTGCACAGCATATAGTCAGTGATGCTTCCCTACCCGCAGGAGTGTGTAGTGAGACTGAATCTACAGATCCTTGGGAGAGGTTTAGATACTATGGGGATGGCGGCCATATAAATACCCAGATAACAGGCCTGGCAGCTAACGAGGAAGAGACCAGGGATTTGTGCACGCTGATCCTTCCCGTCCATACCCTGGAACAGGAAGCACTTGAAAGTGGCCTGGCCCTTGCCATGGGAGCGAATTAGGGTCTGTTTGCTTACAGGTCGAACCCAAGCACCACTGCAGTTCCAACAGCCCCTGCGACCCAGAGCCTCCCACATCCCTCTGCCCTCTCCCCGCCGAGTTTCTGTTAGCTCCCCAAGCTCTCTGCCCCATGCAGGAGGAATCCAACACTCACAGCCACCAGGCCCCTTACCTGATGAATGGGGAAGTGCGAGATGTAGGCTGTGGGGTCCGGCGATCTCAAAGCCTTGGCTATCTCCATGCAGCACGCCAAGGCCTGCCAGGGTTCATCGGTGTCCATCCACCACTTCCTGCCCTGGGGGGAAGGGAGGAAAGAGCATCTCAGCAATAGAGTAGAAGAGCGCTTGGGTATTGAACTGGGTCAGAACCAGGAGCCACGTCTCCCGCCACTTACCTGAGGCACAACCCCCGGCAAGTCGCCCCACCCATCGGTGGGCTAGTCCGCTCTAGAAAAGGTTTGCCAGTACAGCTGTATTGGCAGCACCTCCTAGCAGAGAGACAGGTTCTACTGGCAAAAACAGGCTTGCTGATGGAGCGTATTCTGGCTCCCCAAATCATAGAATATCAGGGTTGGAAGGGACCTCAGGAGGTCATCTAGTCCAACCCCCTGCTCAAAGCAGGACCAATCCCCAGACAGATTTTTGCCCCAGATCCCTAAATGGCCCCTTCAAAGATTGAACTCACAACCTTGGGTTTAGCAGGCCAATGCGCAAACCACTGAGCTATCCCCCCCGAAATATGCAGTACCACCTTTTGCCGGTATAACCGCATTGACACGAAGGCTTTGGCCAGTATAAAAATGTTGCAGATCACACCCCTAACTAACGCTATTATACCAACAAAAGTTTCTAGTGTAGACCTGGCCTCAGCATCCCTCTTCAACCCTTCCTGTTGTGCGTATTTAGACTGGAAGAGCTTCAGGGCAGTGCCTGTCTCTCACTAGGCCTAGCACAGTCTCGACTGGGACCCCAGGGTGCTACTGGAATATTAATAAAGCCACCCAGGGTGGGCAGGCGCTCACCGGCTTCCACTTTGGGCGCAGGGCAAGATCCTCTCTCACAGCATCACGGAGGCCACATCTAGAGGCGCTTTGCCGGCGTAGAGATGCCGGATACAATACCAGCAAAGCACTCCTAGCGCAAACCGGCAAACCTCTGCTACTGCCAACAGGGTTTATTCCAGCCCCACTGAGCGAAACAAGCCACCCCAGTAACAGCACAGATCTGCTGGCATAACTGCGTCTACACTGGGGCGTTTGCAGACACAGCTGGATCGGTCAGGAAATCACAGCTCTCTGCCCGCACAAGCTTGTCGTGTGGACCTGAGCTGAGAGCAGCTTCGAGAGGGTCCTGGATTCCAGGGTACTGCTTTGTCACTTAGTTCCTGATGCCTCTCCCTGAGGGCTAGCAGTGCCAGGCTTGTTCTGGGCTCCCTCTAAAGCGAGAGAGACCATCCCCGCTACATACCGTCAGTGGGTTGTCAGCAGAGTCCAGGATCTCCTCCATTATCTCGTTGGCGTAGGCCAGCCGCTCCCGCAGAGAGTTCTTCTTCTTCAGCCCCGTCAGGTTAATGAGGTGGATCTTGAGCCAGTCGAGGCCACGCGCCCCCAGTGGCTTTCCCTCCGCGAACAGCAGAATGGCCCGGGTGATGTCGCTGCCCAAGTGGTTGAAGTAGGGCGGGCAGGGGTAAGTCCTGCCCCGGAAGTCCATGTTGTGGGGGAACCAGAACACCTTATCCCTCAGGTGGTTGGCTATGGAGAGCTTGTAGAGGGCGTCCGTCCGCAGGCTGTACATTTCCGCCGTCTTCTTCCTGCACTGCGTCAGCTCGCGTTTCAGGGACGACTTGCTCCAGGGAGTGCTGGGCCCCATGCGGAGGGCCACGGATGGCTTGGGGGCCTCCGAGAGGGGCGGCGGGACGTCCAGCTTCTCACTGCCCTTGGCGTTAAAGATGGTGATGATGATATCCAGCACGGGCTGGTTGATCTTCCAGGGACAGTTGCCCAGCTGGTTCAAGGCGTCCAGGACCGAGTGCAGGTTGCTGCGGGGACACTCCTCCAGCAGGAGCTGGTGCTGGATGGCCCCCTCCACGCAGCGCATCAGCTTGGTGGGGAGGAGGATGTAGGCCCCGAAGTGCGGCGCGGTCCATGGCACCGGGGGGCACAGCATGGGCATGACAAAGGAGTCGAAAGTCAACGTGGTCTCGGCGGCGTTCGACAGGATCTGGGTGAAGATCGGATGGGGCTTTATAAACCCGATCTGGGGGGGAAGAATTAAAGAAGGGTGAAGCTCTGAAGGGAGAGGGGGGCAAGTTCATTAGCGACACAGGGGGCTACAACTCCCTTCAGACTGGGTTCCAAGAGAGTCCAGTCAGACAGCACAATGCAAAGCTCCCGTAACCCTGCACTGCGGCTTCACTTCGCTCACTGCCGGGGAAAGGGGCCTCTCGCCCCAGCCCTCCCCTTCGGAACCAGACAAACGGACAGACTCCAGTTCATCCATCATGCTCGGCTGCCCGAAACCTGCTGTCCATTTAACCCACAGCATGTGAGCAAGGGTGACAGCGACGCAGGACTGGGGCTGCAGGAGCCGAAGCTGCCGAACACCCTGGAGCTGGCGAGGCTGTGAGGGGGATCCCAGCTGGAGCAGGCCTGGATGTCTGAACAGTCAGGGGCAGTGTATGACCCTCTGTCCCTTCTGGGGAGGCTGTGGGGTGTGCCAGGAACTGAATAGGGGGAAGGGAAGGAAGCTATTTGATCAGTGGAACGGGGCCTGCATGCAAGGCACACAACGGGCACACACACAAGTCAGGGCAGCTGGGAAGAGGAAGGAAAGGAACTAGAACTAAGATGACATGTGCCTGACCGTAGCCCTTTGCTGGTATGAGGCATTCCAGACTGAGGTGTCACTGGAGGTGGTTTTGGAACAAATTGATAAATTAAAGAGTAATAAATCACCAGGACCAGATGGGATTCACCCGAGTTCTGAAGGAACTCAAATATGAAATTGCAGAACTCCCAACTGCGGTATGGAACCTATCATTTAAATCAGCTTCTGTACCCAATGACTGGAGGAGAGCTAATGTGATGCCAATTGTTTGAAAAGGCTCCAGAGGCGATCCTGGCACTTACAGGCCGGTAAGCCTGCCTTCAGGGAAATTGGTTGAAACTATAGTAAAGAACAGATAAATAGATTACAAAAAACATGTTGACTCTTCCCCCAACAAATCATGTTAAAGGAAAATCATGCCT
Organism: Trachemys scripta elegans; assembly: GCF_013100865.1. NCBI lineage: Eukaryota > Metazoa > Chordata > Testudines > Emydidae > Trachemys > Trachemys scripta. The sequence goes on along the minus strand of NC_048319.1, from coordinate 5,911,016 downwards.
CACCAATCTATTAGAATTCGTTGAGGGGGTCAACAAATATGTGGTCAAGAGTGATTCAGTGGATATAGTGTATTTCAGAGACTTTCAGAAAGTAAGCAGTCATGGGATAAGAAGGAAGGTCCTCTCATGGATCAGTAACTGGTTAACAAGATGGGAAACAAAGGGTAGGAATAAATGGTCAGTTTTCAGAATGGAGAGAGGTAAATAGTGGGGTCCCCCAAAGGTCTGTACGGGGACTAGTAGTGTTCAACATATTCCTAAATGATCTGCAAAAAGGAATAAACAGTGACGTGGCAAAATTACTCAAGATAATCAAATCCAAAGCAGATTGTGAAGAGTTACAGAGGGATCTCACAAAACTGGGTGACTGGGTAACACACAATGGCAGATGAAATTCACTGTTGATAAATGCAAAGTAATGCATATTGGAAAACATAATCCCAACTACACGTACAAAATGATGGGGTCTAAATTAGCTGTTACCACTCAAGAAAGATCTAGGATTCATTGTGGATAGTTCTCTGAAAAAATCTGCTCAAAGTGCAGTGGCAGTCAAAAACACTAACAGAATGTTAGGAACCATTAGGAAAGCGATAGAGAACAAGACAGAAAATATAAGGCCTCTATATAAATCCATGGTACACCAACATCTTGAATACTGTGTGCAGATTTCAAAAAAAGATCTACTGGAATTGGAAAAGATACAGAGAAGGGCTAGAAAAATGATTAGGGGTATGGAACAGCTTCCGTATGAGAAGAGATTAAAAAGATGGGGACTTTTCAGCTTGGAAAAGAGACGACTGAGGGGGGATATGATAGAGGTCTATAAAATCTTGAATGATGTGGAGAAAGTGAATAAGGAAATGTTATTTACTCCTTCACATAACACAAGAAGCAGGGGTCACTCAATGAAATGAATAGGCAGCAGGTTTAAAACAAACAAAAGGGAGTATTTCTTCACATAACACACAGTCAACCTGTGGAACTCTTTGCCAGAGGATGTTGTGAAGGCCAAAACTATAACAGGGTATAAAAAAGAACTAGATAAATTCATGGGATTAGCAAGGATGGGCAGAGATGTAACACCATGCTCTGGGTGTCCCTAACCTCTGTTTGCCAGGAATGGACAACAGGGGATGGATCACTTGATGATTCCCTGTTCATTCCCTCTGAAGCACCTGGCATTGGCCACCTGGCATTGGATACTGGCCTAGATGGACCATTAGTCTGACCCAGTAGGGCCGTTCTTATGTTCAGCTGAATAGCGATGCCTTCCAAGAGGATGGGTGACCACACCTGGTGCTGGCAGAAGGCCGGACCTGATGATCTAGTGGGTTTGTTCTGATGGAGGGTCCAGATGCCTGGTTACAGACCCCTCCCTGCCCTAGGGCCCTTACCTGCCGGCTGTTGCGGAAGGAGTAGATGTGATACAGGACAGGGATGAGTTTCGCCTCCAAGCTGGGGTTCAGGATGTTGCTCTGTACCTTGATCACTTGCACGAGGAGCTCCACCATGTGAACGCCCAGCTGCACCAGCAGGAGCTGAGGCCAGGTGCAGTCCTTGCTGAACTGGGAGGACCCCAAGCTGGCCTCCAGCGTCTCCCAGTACTCCCGCGGCAGGTAACTATCCAGCTGAGGAGGCAAGAGGAAAACAGCCCAGCGAGAGCAGCAATTATTTCTCCTGAGAGATGAATTGGGGCCAACTGAGCTGTCTGGAATGTGGGTCAGATAACCCTCCGCGCTGCCTCCGGGGGCTGGGGGCCTTCTGGAGAGGGGCAGCCGAGGACGCACAGCGCGGGCAGGAGCGATGCCGAGGAGCGCTCCTCCCCCGCCACGCCCGCAGGGCAGCCGCACGCTGGGTGTAAATGTTAACAGGAGCGACAGCTGAGGAGCAAAGCCACACTGGCATGGGCAGTGCAGGCAGGAAAGGGGCTGGCTTCCTGCAAGCAGCCTCTGCCAACCCCCTCCAGCCTGACCTGCAACGACCCTCTCGCCTTTCCGGATCTGCCCCTTCCACACATGCACACAGCTCTGAGCGCCAACTTCACCCGCCGTGCTTATGCTGCACAAACCCAGGGTCGCCCCTGAGCCAGAGCCAGGTCTAGCTTGGCCAAGCGGTGCCCGGGCGACCCTTCCGGCTCTGCCCGTGGAGTTCATTCCTGGAGCCACACCCGGGAGGGAAGAGACAGCCAGGCACGCCAGACAGGCTAGTGGTTTCGTTAGCTCTCGCGGCCTCTTCTCCGGAACCTGCAGTTCCCGAGATGCCCTCCCAGGAGACAAGCCCTGGACGTTTGCAGAGGCAGGGTCTCTGGGAGACGTCCTCCAACCTACCGAGCCCTAGGACAACGACTCCTCCACTCACAGCTGTCGAGAGTCCTGCGTTGGGGAGCGTTAGTCTGACAGCAAACCCCAAAGCCTCTGGAAAATCCCAAACATCTTAGGTGTTGGGGGAGCAGCGCCCTTCACACCCCAACCCCTCAGTCAGTGCTTCCTCCCCACGGACGTGGGCTCAGCACGCAGGGTATCCCGCAGACAGAGACGCAGCCCTTTGCCCCCTGGGTGGGGCAATCTGTTACCCAGGCTGCTT